>NW_012101876.1:3492300-3617713 GCF_000951045.1 Mandrillus leucophaeus | reverse complement strand
TTTCACCATGTTGGCCAGGCTGGTCTTGAACTCCTGACCTCAAGTGATCTACCTGACTCGGCCTCCCAAAGTGCTGGGATTACAGGCATGAGCCATCATGCCAGGCCTGAACCCAACATCTTCTAAAAGGGGTTATTAAATTATCCATACTGGACCCATCTGCATGTAATTTTTAAAAAGAAGGATAAAGAGACCGTCTTAGAATTTTGAGGGGTTTGAGGAGACATACAAAAGTCTGCAAAGGTTGCCCTTACCTGAAGAAAGAAGTTTTCTGCAGCAATCTGAAAAGCCACTTAAGGCTGCCAAATGGAGGGGGAACATTCCATGTATGCCACGCCTAAAGTTAATAGAACAGGACAGTATCTTCATTTTAATACAAGAAAAATACAAACAGTTAAATACATTACGAAAAGACCACTTAAGTGAAAGGTAACTAAGAGTCAAAATGTCTAACACTATGGAGAGTAATTTGGCTAAAGGTTGACGGTAGGCATAACTTATTACCCAGCTATTTCTCTCCAAAAGTCGGGTTTTCCACCTTCAGCACTACTGTCATTATGGACTTTGCTGCGGAAACGTGAGAAGTCATTCTGTGCATGCAGGCTTACAGGCTGTTCAGCAGCATCCCTGGGCTCTACCTAATGGATGTCATTAACACTAACACCTTCCTCCCCAAATTGTGACAACCAAAAATGTATCTAGACATTTGCTTAGAGAGTAAAATTCACTACCCTGTCACCCCACCTTTGAAACATTTCCATAATGCAATATGTTCAAGAATATTTATTGCAGTAATTCTGTAATAGTGAAAAACTGTAAGCAACTTGTATCTACAAATAAGGAGAATGAATATACTGTGAAATCTTTATCTGATAATTCTATTAAAAAAATGAACTAGAGCAACTCGTATAGATGTGGAAAAAGGCCCTAATTTGTATTTAGACGGCTAAATCAACAAGCTCACGTAATTTTTTTGGAAAAAGTTACAAAACAGATAGGTGCAGTACCACACCATTACAGAAAGTAAAAAAGATTTACAATTTGTTAATGAACACATGTAAATGTGATACAAAGAATGATAAACATAAATTTAAGTATGGTGTTTCTTGCAGAGCATTAACAGGAGGACTCATCTTTCAAACAAATTATTACAATGGGAACTTTAATATATAAAATAAATACAAGTAAACTGTTCTGACCAAAATGGGGGTGGAGGTAAGAAATCCTTTGTAGGATTCCAAGGAATCCCTGAACTTGGCACAGCATAGCCTGAAAACTATTATCTACAGATAGTATTTGGATGAAAAAAAAGCATTTGGCACATACAGCTTTCTGGAACTTTTAAGTATGTCTAGCTTAAAAATAAAGAGATCACAAAAATTAACAGCTCTGATCAAAACTGCATTATTACTCAAAGTGAGAAAGAACTGGAGTAAGATACATAAAAATACACTGGCTTACCAAACAAAATTGTATTTAAACATTTTAACCTACCACTTTGTCAATACAAAAGAAAGTTCAAGAAATTAATACAATATTGAGGATAAAATCCACATTTCCACCTAAAATATCCAGAAAACTGCAGTTCACTTCCCTTTATGCTTGCCTGTGTCAGTTATCAACACCTCAGTAAGTACTTACTTTGCCGTGTCAGCACCACTTGTAATAAGAGTGTTGATCAGCAGCTCATGGCCATACCGTGCAGCTATGTGCAGAGGAGTATTTCCATTCTTATCCTCACAGTCGATTACAGCTCCTGCAATACAGGACTTACTGTCAGACACTGGACCATATAAAGATCAAATCAAATCTACTACATGAAAAGTAATAAAAAATGCTGTTCACATACAAACTAATAGACATAGCAATTTTAAATAGATTTCATTCATAGCTCATTTATCGGGCCAGGCAATGGATTTACAGCTTTTATACTTAAAGCAATTGTGTGAATTAAGCATAAGATTTCAGTAGATTTTTAAATTGACAAGAAGGTTCTGAGGTCCAATAAGTCTGGAAACTACTGTATTAAAAAAAAATTAAACACGTTTCTTTAGAGCAATACTTCAGAGCTTTAATGTGCATACTCTTTGTCATCAAGACTACATGCAATGCTTCAAAAAGTATTGGATCATGAACCTATTTCAACTTTTCCCCTTAAAACCATAGTACCTACTATCTTGAGGATAAGTTTCTTGGAATACGCCTTGGAAAACACTGATTTAAAGTAATATACCTAAAAGTTCTTTTGATTTAAAAGTTTAGCTTGCCTGATATTAATTTAAACACAAAAGAATACAAACTCAGGAAATTAAAATCCTGAAAACAGTCACAGATACTGAACAGGGGAAAATGATAAATGTATAATGTATATACAGAGTACACACATTAATATATAATAGAAATTACGGTAGAAAGTAATTTTCTATTTAGCAATACTGAAAAAAGCTAATACTAACTGCTGAAGAAATAAAATAATTCAGGGAACCAAAACAAAAAACCGAAAGTACGAAAGATACAGCTACATGGTATTTTATACTCTTTAATATTTTATTTTCATGAGCTCTGAAATCATACATTAAAAATACACAAACTGTGATGACAATTTCTCAATACCATTCATTTGGTGGATGTTTTTACTACATTTAAGAAAAAAACCAAAAAACAAAAAACAAAACAAAAAAAAACCAGAAATACTTTTTACCACTCTGGATAATGGTTTGTGATCGGGAGAATCTACCGTGGAGAGCAGTCATGTGTAGTGGGGTTTTCCCATCTTTACTCTGGGGGAAAAAAAAAAATTACTCACTCTACTATATCCATAATATGTAATCCTTAGTTTTACTTTGAATACCCTCTTGCATCTTTATTTTTATAACTATTATACAAGAATTAAGTTTAACTGAGGCCTATGGAGGTAAAACAGCTGTTTAAAATTAGGAATTAATTTTTTTAGCATGTGTATCATAAAACACAAATATACAAAAATTCCATGCTTACAGCTTATAAAAATTGGGAGTGGGACAGTACGGATGTGTCTCCCAAGTTTCAGATTCAATATTTCACATTGCTCCAACATTTCCATTCTAAGAAATTCTGAATCCCTCCTTGACCAAGTAAAAGTGAGTATTAGAATTAACTTTGTGAATTTTGTGTGGATACATTAAAAAAAATAAATACAACTAATTTCAGCCACTATAATTAAAAAACTTCATATATTTGTTTATAGTTATATGTACTAAATATTTTCTCAAATCACTTAAAATAATAACTCAGACTGGCTGCACACATATATATTTCATGTAGAAGTTCTAAAGGAGTTCCAAATATGAAGAAAAACAATCCCTGAGTTAGGTTATCTTTTCTTCTGATTAGGTGGTGTCTTTTCTTTTCTAAAATATTTCAGTTAACCAAAACATACATGTTACCAATGCAAAAGAAAAACTACTTAGCAGCTTCCTAAACTCACAGCAACATTCAGTATGCCTTCTGTGTAGGTACTAAAATGGAAATGTCACAAGTATCCTAAGTTTATGCTAACACAGTACAATGCAGATATTCTTTAAAAATCCTCATGTCATTATAATAATAATTAGAACATCCTAAGTATCTACTTAAGTGTTTGATTCCATAATATGAATTTTTCAAGTAAACAAGCCATCCGACTGGCAAGCAATTTTAGAGAAGTTCTAATCTTTTGGAGGCAGTATGAGAAAGGAAGAAAAAGAGGAGAGAGGATGCATGCATGCACAGGTTCTGGAGTCAGAATAACCTAAGCGTGAATCCCAGATCTCCTACTTACCACAAGCAAGATTTTGGACAAGTTGCCTAACTTCTTTGTGCCTTCACTTCCTCAACTGAAAATGAGGATAATACCATCTACATCTCATTGGTCTACTGTACAGAGTAAATACAATAATCTTTGTAAAACACTCAGAAGCACATTAGTGCTTCTCAGGATATATTTGTTTTATCATTATTTTTTAATGTACTAGTTGTTATTCGTTCAACCAGAAAAAAAAAAGGGGGCAAAAAAGCATCTTGGCAAAAAGGATTCTGTCTTTCCAAAATGTTCCAGATAGGATATATCCTAATTTTTATTGTTAATATTTTAGCTACAGCCCTTTTTTTCTTTTCTTTTCTTTTTTTTTTTTTTTGAGACTTGCTCTGTTGCCCAGGCTGGAGTACAGTGGGATCTCAGCTCACTGCAAACTCTGCCTCCTGGGTTCAAGTGATTCTCCTGCCTCAGCCTTCCGAGTAGCTGGGATCACAGGCGTGCGCCACCATACCCAGCTTATTTCTGTATTTTAGTAGAGATGGGGTTTCACCATGTTGGGCAGGCTTGTCTTGAACTCAAGATCGCAAGTAATCCACCTGCCTCAGCCTCCCAAAGTGCTGGGATTACAGGCATGAGCCACCGCGCCTGGCCTTTTTTTTTTTCCTTAAAGAGATGGGGGTCTTGGTCTGTCAGACAGGCTAGAATGCAGTTGTGTAATCATAGTTCACTGCAACCTCGAACTCTAGGGTTCAAGTGATCTTCTAGCAACAGCCTCTGGAGTAGCTGGGACTACTGGCACGTAACATTACACCTGACTAATTTATTTTTTGTAGAGATGGTGTCTAAGTTGCCCTGGCTGGTTTTGAACTCTTGGGCTCATGTGATTCTCTGGCTTTGGCTTCCCAAAGTGCTGGGTTTACAGGTGTGAGCCACCATGCCTGGCCAGCTATAGCCAATTTTTACAGACATAAGAAAAAACATAGATTCCATTGATTAGAAGGATAACAAAAATAAGGGGAAAACAAAACAAAACAGAAACCCCCACGACTCAAAACAAAACAAATAAAAACTTGTAATAAAAATTTGATTAACAAAATGATGAAATTCGGAAGATAAAATTATAGTTAACATTTATATATATAGCACGTTTCAGGCACAGTTTTAAGACACTTCATATGGTCAGGTACGGTGGCTCATATCTATAATTTCAGCACTTGGGGAGGCCAAAGCAGGAGGACTGCTTGAACTCGGGAGTTTGAGGCTGCAATGAGCTATGACGGTGCCACTGCACTCTAGGCTGGTCAAGAGTGAGATTGTCTCCCCACCTCCCTTCCTCCTAAAAAATCAAAACCAAATCCACTTCATATATGTCATTTAATCCTCACAACCCTATGAGATTGATACCATTAATCTTGTTTTACAGATGAGGAAATACAGGCCCCAGGGTTAAGTGATTTTACTAGGTCTCATAGCTAATAAGTGATGAGTCCTTTATTTATTTTTCTGTTTTAGAGACAAGGCTTGCTATATTGCCCAGACTAGACTTGAATACCTGGCTCAAGCGATTCCCTCACCTCAGCCTTCTGAGGGTAGCTGGGACTAAAGGCACACATAATTGGGCCTGGTTAGAATCCTTTATTATAAGCCTATAGGTGACACTGGATCAACATTTTTACTTTCTACATTCTGTTCATAAAACCTATTCTAAGTATACAAAGGAAAAAGATTCGGATTACCAACTAAAAAGTTTGCCATAAGACATGTTAGGAGGGGAGAAGGCACAGTTATTTCTCTCTGAATTGGAGAAACAACGTAGAGTTTTCTTTTTCTTAATCACCTCATATCATTTTAGCAGAAAGCTAGGAGTATTAAGAAAAAGAAAGACAGACAGAAAGAAAAATAACAAAAACCAAAAATTAGATCTACAAAAATCCTAATGATTAATCTCACAGGCATCCAAAAACAGTAACTACAAGCCAAACATTTCACAGTATGTTTTTAGGTTTAAACTTCAAAACAAGCATTTGGTGCATTTTGCTTAGCTGACCAAAATCTATTCTTAAAGAACAACAATGTGGGTGGGAAAACATGTGCATATAAATAAAACAATCAGAGCAGTAAGGCTCATGTCAAGCAGTTCTAAAAAACACACCTATGCTGCTTTATAAACCTGATTCATTTTACCTCTACTACTTTGTAGGAAAATGAATTTAAAACCTTAGAAACTGAGTTATTACAAACTTAAAGTCACATTCCAATTTCTAGTCATCTATAACTGGATCAAAGTCAGAAACAACAAAATAGAGAATGTAGTGGGAGGAAAAGATTAAGCAGGAAAAAAGAGATAATGTGGTTAAGAATATGAGGGTTAGCAAATCAAACTTTTATAATAAAGGGCAAGTGTCAAGTGTCCCCACAGTTAATCAATAACTTAATAACACTGATTTTACAAATATAAAAAATACAGGTGTCATGAATGAAATATATTCTTGCTGGTTGAAAACTCACAGCTACCAACATATTGTGTGTAAAAGCGGGAAGGGACCTGAGAAATCAACATTGGAAACGTGTTTCAACAGATTGTGGCAATAAAACAATTGGACAATTGCATATAAATGAGATGTCATACACCCTTAGGTGAAGTTAAGACAACTTTTGTGACATCTGTTTTGAAACCAACATCACAGGCTGTTGTTGCCTTCCAATCTACTTAAATATATCTTAATCCTTTTGTTAAAAAATTCACTTGTCATATATGAAATTCACCACTGAGTTTTCTAAATTATTAAGGAGGTAACTTCAAATAGGACCACTGGTTTCAGCATTTTACTCTAAGTGGGCCTCTTACAGGACTGATTCTCAATTCTACATTTCAAAAGAAAATACAGACTTAAAAACAATCACAGGTACTATAGTCACCTATGTAGACACTAACAGAATCAAGTGATTCATTATCATCAAATTCTAATAAATATTCATGCCAAAATGGCAGTGCATAAAACAGGAAGACCAATCGCTACCCTTTAAAGACAGCATCATGTGAACCAAAATATGCATAGTAGCTGATGACACCGGTAAAGTTCCATAATTTCCATAATACTAACATACAAAGATGATTTTACCTACATTCACTATCATAAACAGGTCTCACAGAGACTGAGAAAACTTGGTTGTGACGTTTGCTTTTGAAAATGTTAACATAATTCCAAATTTTTTATTTTTGAAATAGCCTTTCATTAAAGAAACATTACTGCCCCTTTGAGGAAAAAACTAATTTTTCTCCTCACAAGGGTTTAGATATTTTTCTGGGCCCTAATTATCCAAAGTGCAGGAATTCTTCAAATTAAAATAAGCAGTTCAAACTTGTAATAAATAAACTTTCTAGTAATTACCTAAACTATAAAAAATGTTACTAGGTGATTCAACCAAGACCTAAAAACTTTTAAAAAGATGGTTTAGCTCTAATCATACTGGGGCACTTTATGACATCTCATGCCTTTTCTTCCTTGGGTGTAGTATGTATACATTTTGTCCTGTAGTTGAGAGAGGGCAATTTAAAGCAATGACCTAATTACAGATGGATTTGTTGCTGTTACAGCTGTCAGAATTGACCCGTGGCATCATTAAAGGCTTCACTGAAGTTAGGTAAGAAAATCTGATGTAATCAAAATGCTCTGAAAATCATATAAAATGCTCTGAAAATCTGATGTAATTAAAATGCTCTGAGAAGTATTTTTACTAATCCTAAATGGTTCAATTTTGTGTCTGGTTTTCTTCGTACCACCAGATACAGTTTGGCAAGTGCTCAAAGGATGAATTGACAAAATTAATACAGAAACAACTAAAGAATTCTAGAAAATCTAAGTAAGATGATTATATATTATAAAATAGCAATGCTCAAAATCTGGATTGCATGTGCTCTTATAAAATTATACAGTGAAAGCATATTTATTGTGGCTCTAGAATTTTCATTCATTTGAGGCAAGATCTCACCTGTCGCCCAGGCTAGAGTACAGTGGTGTGATCACAGCTCACTGTAACTTTGAACTTCTGGGCTCAAGAGATCCTCCAGCCTCAGCCTCCTAAGTACCTAGGACTACGGGATAATTTTTAATTTTTTTTGGTAGAGATGGAGGTCTTGCTATGTTGCCCAGGCTGGCCTTGCTCAAGTGATCTTCTCGCCTTGGCCTCCTAAATCACTGGGATTACAAGCATGAACCAGACTGTATCCGGCCAAAATTTTCATTCATTCCTTTATTTATTTTTTGAAACAGAGTCTCACTCTGTAATCCAGGCTGGAGGGCAGTAGCATGATCTCAGCTCACTGTAGACTTGACCTCCAAGGCTCAAGAGATCCTCCCACTTCAGCCTCCCAAGTAGCTGAGACTACAAGCATGGGCCACCATGCCTGGCTCATTTTCTGTTTTTTTGTGGAGCCAGGTTGTGCTGTCCACGCTAGTCCTGAACTCCTAGGCTCAAGTGATCCTCCTACCCCAGCCTCCCAAAGTGGTGGGATTACAGGGAGGAGCCACTATGCCAGTCCAGATTTTTCACATATTTCTAAAATCCAAATGCTTACTCTTGAAAGTAATTATAACAAAAAAACCAAAAAGCAACTATTCCTTATGTGCAAAACACTGATATTTCTTTTCCCCCTAACACTGTATAAAATTTGAAAAGACCTGTAGAGTGAACACCCAAATACATACCATCTAAATTGTGCCACTAGTATTTTACTCTATGCCTTTTATTGTAGATTCTTCTGTCCTTCCACCCACCCAATTATTTGATGCTTTTTAAAATTAGATAGACATCATACATGTCACCTCTAAACACAACATTAATAGCGTCAAACATCTGTTTAGAATTTTTCTTCTAAAAGAAAATTTATATGCTATGAAAGCATACAAATGAACTACCTTATGAGTTTTGACAAATCTATACAATATAAACCCCTGCCAAAATATAAAACATTACCACCATCACATACAGTCCCTTCATACCCCTTTCCCAGTTGATCCCTCCTCACAATGGCAATAACTGTTCTGATTTTTTTCAATTATAGATTCTGGAACCCCATATAAATGGAATTTTATTGGTTCTAGAACCTTACATAAATGGAAAGAATGTATATACTCTTGAGTAAGCCTTTCACACAGCATAATATTTTAAAGATTTATTCATGTTCTTGAGTTTATCAATAGTTCCTTTTTATTGCTGAATGGTATTCACCACTGATGTTGTTTTAACAGTGACATATGAAATACTTAAAGTATAGACTATGATTTTGTTCCTTACCTTCATATTGACATCAGCCCCATTGCCAACTAGAAGCTCTAAACACAAAGCTCCATGTGTTGATGCAGCAGCAAAGTGCAAAGGAGTAAATCCTTTTTCGTTCTTTTGATTTACAATAGCACCACAGTCTATAAGTTCATTCACTACAACATCTTGTCCATTATAGCAGGCTACATGAAGAGGTGTATTTCCATAGGCATTTGGTTCATTCATCTATCAGAAAGATAAAAAATGTGAATGTTAAAGTAGTTTTGCTAATTATCAATGTTGTGAGCTATTTTAGCAACCTGTGGTTGCAATCAAATTACTAAAGTGAGAAACGGAGACAGGATAAATACAGAGATGAGGCTTACAATTCTAAAGTTGGTGTAAAATAATAAACCTTTGACAAGCATTTTGGTACTACATTGATTTTATACATTCAGGGAATGTAATTCACATACACAATGTCTACTTCATGACAAAACTGAATAATACAAAAGAGGTATTTTAGGAAAATGTAAACTAATGTATTTTGAAAGGCGTTCTAAGTAAAGGATTTACTATAGAATTAATTATAATCATAAAAAATGAACACAAACTGAAGATTCTGAGGTATATTCAGTAACATGCATATTTTCAACTTTTTCATTTTGAAGTGACAAAGGCTAACCCTAGTAATAAAGTATAGATCAAGATTTTTAAACAATGAATCGCATGTTCCATTTATTTAATTCATTTTTTGCCGCAAACTTGGGCTCCTAATATTTTCCAGTGTCATATACAGGTATTTTATCACAAGTCAAAAGAGTATGCTCAAAAATGAGAAACAATTCATGTAATTAAGGGTTTTGCTTTTCTCTTTTTTTTTTTCTGAGACAGGGTCTCTCACTCTGTCGCCCAGATTGGAGTTGAGTGGCACGATCTCAGCTCACCGAAACCTCTGCCTCCCAGGCTCAAGCGATTCTCCTGCCTCAGCCTACTGAGTAGCTGGGATTACAGGCACGCACCATTACCAACCAGCTAATTTTTGTATTTTAGTAGAGACCGGGTGTCATTATGTTGGCCAGGCTGGTCTTGAACTCCTGACCTCAAAAGATCACCCACCTTAGCCTCCCAAAGTGCTGGCATAGGTGTGAGCCACCGTGCCCAGCCTTGTTTTTCCATTTCTAATAAATAAGGGAATACTTTACATGATTACTGTGCAGTCAAGAATCTGACCTCTCCCAGAGAGGTCTGTCCTTTGCCCTTGGCTTTAGGGAGGTAATCTATGACATATCTGATAAAAAAGTCTCTATTTAGAGTAGGAGCTTTGGGTCACCAGGTATTATGTATTTGGAGACTGAAATCAACCACATGGACAACCAATCAAGCCATGTAATGGAGCCCCAATAAAAACCAAAAATGAAGCTCAAGTGAGCATTCTTTGTTGGAAATACTTCATTCATACTGCCACACACTGATGCCAGGGAAGGAGAGTAATGGGACCTGACTCTGTGAGGAGGGGCTAAGGGAAACTTTGCCTTTACAATAATCCTGCACTCTACCCTATGTGTCTCTTCCTTTGGCTGATCTCAGTTTGTATCTTGTCCCTGCAGTAACCACAACTGTGAATATAAAGCTTTTAATGAATTTTGTGAGACTTTCTGGTGAATTATCAAACCTGAAAGTGGTTTTGAAAGCTCTCTGAACTTATAGTTGGTCGTAAGTAAAGGGTGGCCTTGTGTGGAGACTCTGGACCCTAATCTTGTAGTTGGCCCCAATATAATGCAGCTTTAATTAACATTTTCTTTTCTGGGATCACTGGTAATAGAGGAAGAAAAAAAGTTTGAACACTTAATTTTAATCAAAGTATCTAGATTTTTTCACAAGAACACAGACAAGGAAAAGATTCTCCCTCAGAGCCTCCATAAGGAACCAACCTTGTTGACACCTTGATTTAGAACTTCTATACTCTAAAACTTTGAGAAGTTAAATTTCTATTAGCCCTCCAGTTTGTGGTAATCCCCCAGGAAACTAAAAACAAAAACAAAAACAAAAAAACCCAAAAAACACACAACCGGGGGCCACATGTTACTAAAAGGCTGTAAGTCTGGCCACTTATTTTGATGAACAAATAGTCACCAGAGTTTACAAATGTAACTGACTGTCAATAAAATCAGTTTTAAAAATTGCACCAGAATGGACTTGAAACAGTAATCAGAAACAAAGTTGCCTCATTTATCCAGATCAAGGATCTTTTAAGGTATTATTTCACTCTGCGGAAATGGAGATACAGGAATTGAGTTGAGATTTTTGCAAAGTCTTCTTGTGATCCTCACACTTTCAGTATTTATTACCTTGTTTCAGGCAAAGTGTTTCACATGGTCCATAAGTTAAGAGCGTATCTAGCCCTACAGTTCTGTCATGTATTCTTTGTCCAACCAGGCTATCACCTACTTTTCTTAGTTTTTTGTAGCTGATCTAAACTGTATGCCTCTAGCAGATCCTTATGCTATACGTTCCAATTTGCTGTTTTAAAGAACCAATGAGTTCTTCAAAATGTGTGTTTTCAAGAATCAGGACATTGTCATAACTCTACCTGAAGTAAGAATAAATACGCTGAGTGGGCTGGGTGCGGTGGCTCACGCCTGTAATCCAAGCACTTTGGGAGACCAAGGCGGGAAGGTCACTTGAGGTCAAGAGTCAGACACCAGCCTGGGTAACAGCGAGACCTCATCTCTACAAAATAAAAAAATTAGCCTGTAGTTCTAGCTATTCAGGAGGCTTAGGTGGGAGGATCACTTGAGCCCAGAGTTCAAGGTTGCAGTGAGCTGTGACTGTGCCATTATACTACAGCCTAGGAGACAGAGACCCTGTTTCAAATAAATAAATACATAAACAAATGAGGGAGTAAAGTACTTATGTTTAAAGGATGGCTTGTGAAAAGCTGTACAGGTATTCTAAGTTACCTCAATTCAGCAATCAAATATATCCAAATAAAGCAGCATCCCCTTTTAACCAAACAGAATTATATAGTAAGGAATACTTATACTTGGTGGGCAAAAAGCCTCTTGTTTTCCTGCCCAGCTCTTGCCAATATTCTGTAATGTAAACTGCTACAATCATTTTAAGAGAATATCAGACTAGGCAAAGAAGACTAACAATAACCCAGCTATCTAATAATACAAGTGTGTCTGATCTGCTGGTTCCCACAAGTGAAATGGAACTATAGGGCCTGGAATGCGATATAGAAGAAAAACTGGCAATAAACCACACACCTTTGAAGTGTATTTTACCTCTTAACATGCTTTGACTATTTACATGCCTTGATCATAAATCAGTGCATTAGGTATTACATAAAGGACTATAAATACCCAATTAAAACATGAAAACATTGTATAAAATAATTTCTTAAACCTGAAATAACTTCTATCAATACTGTAGTAAGTATAAAAAGGGCTCCATAATTTCGTACTGTTCAATTAATATACCTACATCAACTCCAAGATCTAGAAGGTACTTGACTACGCTGATCATTCCACTAGAGGCTGCTGCATGAAGAGGTGTGTAAGACTTTTTATCCTTGCATGTCACTTCAGCTCCATGCGACACAAGTAATTTCACTACTTCAATGTGACCTAAAAATATGTTTTTGAAGAAAAAATAGAGATGAGCATATGAAAACTATTAAATATAATCCCAAATATCTTTAAGCAAATTTAAAAAATGAAAATAGAAGATGCATGACAAGTCATCAAAGAATCATGTTAACTTGAGAAAGAATAGAAGGAAAATTTTAAGACTTCAGGGGTGGGCATAATGGCTCATGCCGATAATCTCAGCACTTTGGGAGGCTGAAGTGGGAGGATCACTTGAGTCTAGGAATTTGAGACCAGCCTAGGCAACACAGTGAGACCCTGTCTCCACCAAAAATAAAAAAAATTAGCCGGGCATGGTGGCATGCACCTATAGTCTCAGTTACTTGGGAGGCTGAGGTAGAAGAATTACTTGGGCCTGGGAGGTTAAGGCTGCAGTGAGCTGTGATCATGCCACTGCACTCCAGGGTGGGCAACAGAGCAAGGCCTTATCTCGAAACAAGACAAAAAAAAAATAGAATTCAGGATAATTCTGATAAATGTTGGCAGAGATAATTAGTAATTAAAAAGAATGTTGGCCCTCTGTATACACTGGTTCCATATCTGCAGATTCAACCAACTGCAGATTGAAAATATTTGAAAACATAAAAACAGTAAAAAAATAATAATAAAAAAATAAAAATGCAGTGTAACAACTATTTACATTGTATTAGGTATTATAAGAAGTCTAGAGATGAATTACAGAACAGGTTATACGTACACACTATGGCATTTTATATAAGGAACTTGAGTATCTTCTGATTTTTGTATCCAAAGGAGTCTGAAACTAATACTCTAAGGATAACAAGGGACAACTATAATTCCTTTGATTATTTTATTCGGTGATAACCCTTCAGTCTATAATTTTCCTTTTGCCTAGATCTTGTTTTTGGTCTAAGGTTACTTTAATACATTCATAAATTCTAAAGTAAGCTTTTCATTTCTAATGCTGACATACCATATCATATGTACTTTGCTTTATTGGGCTTTGCAAATATTGCATCTTGTTTCTTAAAAATTGAAAGTTTGTGGCAATCCCGTGTCAAGCAAGTCTATTGGCATCATTTTTTCCATCAGCATGTGCTCATTTCATGTGTCTGTGTCACGTTTTGGTTATTCTTGCCAATATTTCAAACTTTTTCAATATTATTTTATCTGTTATGGTGATCTGTGATCACTGATCTTTGGCATTCCTACTGTAATTGTTTTGGGGCATCACAAACTGAACTCATATAAAGTGGTGAACTGATCAGGCATGGTGGCTCACGCCTGTACTCCCAACACTTTGTGAGGCTGAGGCAGGCGGACCACCTGAGGTCAGGAGTCGAGACCAGCCTGGCCAAAATAGTGAGACCCTGTCTCTACTAAAAATACAAAAATTAGCTGGGCATGCTGGCACACACCTGTAGTTCCAGCTACTCGGGAGGCTGAGGCCCGAGAATCGCTTGATCCCCGGAAGTGGAGGTTGCAGTAAGCCAAGATCACGTCACTGCACTCTAGCCTGGATGACAGAGTGAGACTCTGTCTCCAATAAAAGTGGTTAACTTAATAAATGTGTATTCCAACTACTCCATTCCCTCATCTATCTCTTTTTCAGACCTTCCTCTTCACTCAAGACACAATAGTATTAAAATTAGGTCAAATAATAACCCTACAGCAGCCACTAAGTGTTCAAATGAAAGACAGTTGCACATCTCTCACTTTAAATCAAAAGCTAGAAATGATTAAGCTTAGTGAGAAAGGCATGTTGAAAGGTGAGACAGAATGAAATCTAGGCCTCCTGCGACAAAGTTACCAAGTAGTGAATGCAAAAGAAAAATTCTTCAAGAAAATTAAACATGCTACCAGTGAATGGACTAACGACAAGAAAGCTAAGTAGCCTTACTGCTGATACAGAGAAAGTACTAGTGGTCCGGATAGAAGACCAAACAGCTACAACATTCGCTTAAGCCAAAGCCTAATCCAGAGCAAGGCCTTAACTGTCTTCAATTCTATGAAGGCTGAGAGAGGTGAGGAAGCTACAGAGGAAAACTTTGATCGAGCAAAGGTTGGTTCATGAGGTTTAATGAAAAAAGATGTCCCTATAACATAAAAGTGCAACGTGAAGCAGCAAGTGTTGATGTATTAATAGAAGCTGTAACAAGTTATCTAAAAGATCTAAGATTATTAATGAAGGTGGCTACATTAAACAACAGATTCTCCATGTAGATGAAACAGCCTTCTATTGGAAGATGCCATCAAGGACTTTCATTGCTAGAGAGAAATCTATGCCTGCCATCAAAACTTCAAAGGACAGGCTGACTCTCTTGTTAGAGGCTAACACAGCTAGTGACTTTAAGTTAAGTCAGTGCTCATTTACCATTCTGAAAATTCCACAGCCCACGTGAATTATGCTAAATCCACTTTGCCTATGCTCTAAAATGGAACAAAGCCTGGATGACAACACATCTGTTTATAACACGGTTTACTGAATATTTTAAGCCCACTGTTGAGACATACTGCTCAGAAAAAAGAAGATTCCTTTCAAAATATTACTGCTTATTCACAATGTACTTGGCCACCCAAGAGCTCTTATAGACAAGGAGATTACTGTTGTTTTTGTGCCTGCTAACACAACAGTCACTCTGTTGTCCCTGAACCAAGAGTAATGTCAACTTTCAAAGTCTTTTTATTTAAGAAATAACATTTGACATGGATATAGCTGCCATAGTGATTCCTCTGATGCATCTGGGCAAAGTAAATTGAAAACCTTCTGGAAAGGATTCATCATTCTAGATGCCATTAAGAACATTCTTGGCCAGGTGTGGTGGCTCACGCCTGTAATCCCAGCACTTTGGGAAGTCAATCACCTGAGGTCAGCAGTTCGAGACCAGCCTGGCCAACATGGTGAAACTCTGTCTCTACTAAAAATACAAAAAGTAGCCAGGCGTGGTGGCAGGCACCTGTAATCCCAGCTACTTGGGAGGCTGAGGCAGGAGAATCACTTGAACACAGGAGGTAGAGGCTGCAGTGAGCCAATATCACACCACTGCACTCCAGCCTGGGCAACAAAGCGAAACTCTGTCAAAAAAAACCAAAAACCAAAAACCAAAAACCAAAAAACATTTCTGATTCATGGGAGGAGGTCAAAGTATTAATATCAACAGGAGTTTGAAAGAAGGTGATTGCAACCCTCATGGATGACTTTGAGGGATTCAAGACTTCAGTGAAGGAAATAACTGCAGATGTGGTAGAAATAGCGAGAGAACTAGAATAAGAAGTGGAGCCTGAAGATGTGCCTGAATTGCTATAATCTCATGATAAAATGGGAACAGATAAGGGGTTGCTTCTTATGGATAAGTAAAGACAGTGGTTTTGTGAGATGGAATCTACTTCCGAAGATACTGTGAATGTTGCTGAAATGACAACAAAGTTTTTAGAGAAGTGACTCCAATTTTGAAGGAAATTCTACTGTGGGTAAAATGCTGTCAAACAGCTTGCCATACTACAGAGAAACCTTTTGTGAAAGGAAGAGTCCATCAATGCAGCACATCTTTGTCTCATTTCAAGGAATTGCCACAGCCATCCAAACCTTCAGCAACCATTCACATTGAGGCAAAACTCTCCATTAGCAGAGATTATGACTTGCTAAAGGTTCATATGATAGCATTTTTTTTTTTTTAGCAATAACGTATTTTTTAAGACAAGAACACTGAAAATTAATAAAAACGACATGTACATTGTTTTAGATGTACTGCTATTGCACACTTAATATACTATAGTATAGCATAAACATATTTTGTAATGAATTAATTATTTTTAGAAACGGGGTCTTGCTCTGTCACCCTGGCTGAAGTGCAGTGGTGTGATCACATCTCACTGCAACCTAAAACTCCTGGATTCAGGTGATCCTCCCACCTCAGCCTTCTGAGTAGGTAGGACTACAGATGCATGCCACCACACTGGGCTAATTTTTAAATTTTTTTGTAGAGAGAGGGTCTTGCTATGTTGCCCAGGTTGGTCTTGAACTCCTGGCCTGAAGCAGTCCTCCCACGTTGCGCTCCCAAGATGTTAGGATTACAGGTGTGAGCCACTGCAGGCAGACCAAACATATCTTTTATATGCACTGGGAAACCAAAAAATTTTTGTGAATTGCTTATTGAGATACTTGCTTTGTTGTGGTAGTTTAGCACCAACCCCACAATCTCTCTGATCTCTGCCTTACTGGAATTGTTTCAATCTGGGAGTTCCTTGGGCTTGTTTCTTCAGAATGTTAGGTCTTTAGAACATGCAGCCAAAAACCTCTTTTTCCTTATAATTTCCACCAGATCTCCTTAACCAATTTAGTTTACTACTCACCAGTGTAACCATGAGGAAACGGTTGGTTATACTGTGTGATGGTTAACAATCAACTCCCAAATCTCAGTGGCTTAAATAATGTTTTTATTTCTCTCTCAACCATAACAGGTTGGCAAGAGGGCTCTGCTCAGTTACTCAAGGACCCAGGCTCATGTAACTGACATCATCTTGAATGTGGCTGGTCACTGTGCCAGAAGAGGAAACAGACTGCAGCGTTTCCTATCAGTAATTAAATGCTCCAGCCCAGACCACTGTTGCTTTCATTCATTAGCCAGAACTAGTCCTAGGCCCCACCCAACCACACAAAAAGGCCAGGAAGGGGGCCATGTATCTGGAAGGTGAGAGAACCACTATTCTCCTTTTGTAACTTGCCACTTATTTGTCAGATTAGATTACACAGTGCTTTCTCCTCCTCCCACAATCCTTCCTACCTCTGTCTCTTTGTTCATGAAACACCTTCTTTATGTGGAACATTCTGCTTGGATGTCTCCTCCCAATCATTGCTATTATACTAGTCCTTGAAGAAACATGTCAGACCCAACCTTTCCTGACCAACTCAATCAACTCTCTTCCCTAGAAGCCCTATAAGCCTTGTGATGTTTCTTAAACGGAATCATTACTAACTCTTTAATTACTTTTTGTGCATGAATCCCCAAATATATACTTTCAGAAGACTGTTCTACTTCTTGATATGTTCCATAAGGCCAAGAGCAGCATACAAAACAAGCGCCCAATATATGTTAGTTACATTAAAGAAATTGCTTGTGATGTCATTTTTAAAATCCCCTCATAGAGAATGACTCTATAAAAAGTTAACAAATTATAAAATGAGGCTTTCAAACAGAGGCACCCCTCCCTCAAAAAAATTAACCCAGGATACTGCAAGATGCATAAAGAATCAGGCAGATTCAGTTGTTTATATACAAATTATCAATTAAAGTAGATATTTTCAGCCTCTTTCCACCCATTTTAATATGAAAAAGAAATATCTACTATTATGTTTCTAGAAAAGAAATAATGCAATGAGTTGTTAATTTTTAAAAATCAATTAAAAATTTTTTGAGACAGGGTTTTGGCTGTCACCTTGGCTGAAATGCAGTGGTACGATCACAGCTCACTGCAGCCTCGACCTCCTGGGCTCAAGTGAGGTGTGTGCCACCACACCCAGCTAATATTAATTTTTTTTTTTTTTGGTAGAGAGAGGGTCTCGCTATGTTGCCCAGGCTGATCTTCAACTCCTGGCTCAAGGATCTTCCCACCTTGGCCTCCCAAAGTGTTGGGATTACAGGCATAAGCAACCATGCCCAGCCCAAGGTAAAAAATATTTATTCAGTACCTTCTGTGTCAAATTCATCATAATAAGGTAATCTGAGGCTAAACTTGGTAACTGAGGCTAAACTTCTAAAAGTACTGAAAGCAACAGTAAAAATGAACATGTAAAGGGACCTTGAAAAGTTTGATGGCAGGAGCAAGCACAAGGTGGGAAGAAGAAAATGATCAGTTCATTTGGAGATGAGGTGGGGTGCTACAGAACAATGACAAATAATTCAATAGCATTAAGTATAAAAGGTAGGGCCTAAAAGGAAATTAATGGAGCCTCAACCAGGAAATAGAAGGCCAGGGCTAATAAGGAAAACTGGGATAAATAAATTACAAGACTACACATAATCCCCAATGTCTCTTACACTAACATTGATGAATTCTCTGAATATAACCTAGAGGTGACAATGCTTGTACTTTAGGTTTGTCTGTAACAGCAGTGACCAGTCAATAGCTTCTTACTTTCACATATTTAACTCTTTAATCCTGTATTCCTAGAATGGCTGAACAGTTTTAGAAGCTATATGTCGGTATTCATCTTATTCTGTGCTTAAGGGAAGGAAGAGACACAAAAAGGGTAATTATAAATCTCTGCCTGGTTATGCTCACAAATTAAATGGGCAGTGCTATATGGTACTATGGTTTAAATGTGTCCTCCGAATTTCATATGTTGGAAGTGTAATCCCCAAGGCAACAGTGTTAAGAGGTAGGAACTTTAAGAGGTGATTAGGCAATAACGGCTCTGTCCTCATGAACAAACAATGCTATTTTGGGAGTGAGCGACTTAGAAAAGATGAGTTTGACTCCTCACAATGTGACGCTTCAAGAGGGCCCTCACTAGATGCTAATGCCTTGATCTTGGACTTCCCAGCCTATAGAACTGTGAGGAAATAAATTTCTGTTATTTATAAATTACCCAGTCTAGGACATTTAATTTTAGTAGCATAAAATAAACTAAAACTTGTGGTGAGGTCCAAGAAACACAGAATTTCCTTTTCAACCTCAACTAAGAGGCCTAAAAAGTGACACTTAGCAGGTGAGAAACAACAAAGCCATTCTGGCCCCCCTGAAATACACACATTCAACTATTCTGGGAGCTCAACTAGAGGTAACCTGCAAAATCCCCCTGACCTTCAGTTGTATGAAAACAGTTGTTTAGCAAAGCTTAATTCTTAGTAGGTAAAAGGCGTGATGCACTCTGCTTAACATGTAAGCCTCTTAACGTAAGATGTACAGTTTTACATCACATAACCTAGTTGTTCCTGTCTTGAAGAGTAAGCCACACCAGAAAATTCAGAAAGACCGAGATGAAAATCTACAGGCTGTGAGAAAGAGACCTTAGGATGCAGTAGGGAACTTGCTTTTGGCTATATTACCTTCAATTAACACAAGAAAATGGCCCAGTACAAAACTAGCAGCGCATATCTTTAGTGTAAACCACCATGCACCAAGCTTTCAGCTTTTGGCTTTAAAAATAGGGACATTTGCAGAAGTTCAAGACCAGCCTGGTCAACATGGTGAAACCTCATCTCTACTAAATATACAAAAATTAGTCGGGTGTGATGGCAGGTGCCTGTAGTCCCAGCTACTCGGGAGGCTGAGGCAGGAGAATCGCTTGAACCTGGGAGGCAGAGTTGCAGTGAGCTGAGATCGCGCCATTGCACTCCAGCACTTCAGCCTGGGCAACAAGGGTGAAATTTTGTCTCAAAAAAAAAAAGAAAAAGAAAAAGAAAAAAAAAAAAGGTGGGGTGGACATTTGAAAAGGATGTTCCTTTTTAAATCTTCCTTTACACTCACACTAAAGGTCAGAACTGCAATGCAATATGGATTCTCGGGCTTCTGCCCAGTGCATGGCTACATGGTGTCTATAGTTTCCTAGTCACACAAATGTGATGGAAGAAAGGCTGTACCTTAGCTGCGCTCAGTTCTCAGTACTACTCCCGCAGAAAGCGGGACCCTGATTAGGGTGATGATCCCATAGTGGGTAGAAAATTCTGAAGTACAGAGGGACTGAGGATGTTGCCCACTTAGAAAGGAGAGTTTGCCCCAGTGGAGGTCAAAAGCATCACTCCATGGTCTGAAAGGGGAGGGGGAGAATGCACTGTCTTCTAATACCCAGGGAATTAAAATAAATTCACTGCAGAAAACAGTTGGGATGTGTTCACTGAAAGCAGAGGCATACATACACAGGGTGGCAGAACTGCTGCTGGCCAAGGTGAAGACACCAGAGCTCTATGTGGAGAGGTGGAAGATGCTTCATGAGCTAAATCCCAATCCCAGGGGAGCTGGTAAGACCACAGTCAATGACAGACATACTTAACCTTATCTCCTATTTGGTCAGAGCAGGACAAGCAAAAGTCCTGCTTTTGGGGAGAACATATGGTATTGGTCCCTGCAGTCACAGCAGTTAACAGATCCCTCAGCAAAGGGATACCAACTGCTAGTACCTCATACTATGCCACAGTAACCCTAGATCAAGTTCGGCACATACTTCATTCTGAAACAGACGTTTCCTCTCATGCCTTTGACAGAAGAGTAGCATTGGATTCTTGATGAAGCCAGGAATATTCTGTTGAAAACGTCTGGAGGCACATTTTTTTCACATTTGAGGGGAAAAAAGTTTCTTTTTACAAACAAGCCCAAATCCTTGTAGCAGACATGTGGAAAGTATCAGAAGAAAAAGGAGATGGCTGCTTTAAGACATCTCCAGACCAGGCGCAGTGGCTCACACCTGTAATCCCAGCACTTTGGGAGGCAGAGGCAGGCCGATCACCTGAGGTCAGGAGTTTGAGGAACAGCCTGGACAACATGGTGAAATCGCGTCTCTACTAAAAATACAAAAAAATTAGCCAGGTGTGGTGGCGGGTGCCTGTAATTCCAGCCACTTGGGAGGCTGAGGCACAAGAATTGCTTGAACCTGGGAGGTGGACTTTGGAGTGAGCTGAGATCGTGTCACTGCACTCCAGTCTGGGCGACAGAACAAGACTCTTGTCTCAAAAACAAAAACAAAAAAGCAAAAACACATCTGCAGTATTACTTGTTTGCTAACTACAGATTATTTCAGCTTCTTGCTCACCCTGGACCTCTGAAATACTCTTACGAACTACTGAAGAACCTTTCCAAAGGAGAAATACTGTCATATGGGGATAAGCAAGAGTGGGAAATCACCATGCTCACTTTGGTTGTGTTGAGCTGATCTGCGATTGCCCTCCGGGGCTGATTGGAAAAGGAACGAAAAACGACATATCACCGTGTATTCCCAACTTCATCATTTATCTGCTTAATTTTGACTATATTTTTCTTTTCTGTGGACACACTGTTAGAAATAGTGAAGGCATTTTGTTTTCTTTAAGTATCATTTCTTAAAATTAATCATGCCTTATGTGACTAATCTTCAGTTATAATATTTCATGTATTCAATGGATATCATTTCTCAAAATGTAATTTTGATACAAAGGAGAGAGATAAGCTACAGTATCTGATGCATGAGTGCTGTTGCTTTTGTAAAAAATCAGTGTTGACACCTTATTTCAAATGTTTTATTGGTAATGAAAGTGGGTTTTGCATATCATGATCTTCAATTTAGCATACCTATGTAGAATTTTTTTTTCAGAGTAACTACACTGAAATTGAATAATGATTTTCAAAACTTTTCTTAAAAAAGAAAAAAAAAGGATTCTACTGCTTTTGGTTGTTTTCATTATAGGCATAGGACTTCCTGGGGTCCTGTGGGTATCTATAACTGGTTTGATATATACAGATATATAGGTATAGACTTACCTATCTAGAAAGAATGTATTATAACTGGTTTGTATCTATTTTACATATTATACAGTTGACCCTGGAATAACAAAGGTTTGAACTGTATGGGTCCACTTATACATGGATTTTTTAATACCACATGTGGTTCAAAAATACAGTATTCAGGGGATGTGAAATGCTCATACATGGAAAGCCAACTTTTTGTACACATGAGTTCCCCATGGCTGACTGTGGGACTTCAGTATGCAAGGATTTGGGTATAAGCAGGTGGTCCTGGAACCAATCCTCCACATATATGAGGGATGGACTATATAGCTCTTGAGTTAAAATTCCTCTATTCAATCTTCTGTTAATCTTTTATTTTTTAAATGAGAGTCAAGAAAAGACAAAACCAAGAACAGAAAGTAATGAGGATAAGCTATGGCTCTAAGAAAAGTAGTTAGCTAGATGTCTGTGTAATCAGGTAATGTGACTGGTAAATCAGGGAATGATACAAGTATTACACAGAAAACATGTCAGTTCATATGTGCTTTTTCCCACCCAGGAGTTAAAAGAGCAGAAGCACAGAATTATAACCTCTGGCAGGAAGAAAAAAAGCCCTGAGCTCTATGGCTGCAAAGTGAGTTCTTTCAGCTGTTTTAAGAACCTTGAAAAATCAATGTCTACATCCATGGCTTCTTCCCAGAGGCACAACCCCAGCCTTATATGACTTAAAGGATTTATGGCAAGGTGTACTTCCTCTACATTTAGAGATCTACCTTCCTCTGCAGTTTTAGCAACCAGAAGCGAGCATTTTCATTCTGCTGTTTTTGGGTGCATTTTAAAATATCCTGTGATAGGCTGATTTGCCTGCCGGGCTCTGCAAGAACCAATTAATGTTTCTGTTAATGCTGTGGTCACAGTTGCATAGGTTTTGGGCGGTCTACCCCAGGCCTATTATTCCCATGAGCTCTATTAGTTTTAGAGTACAATTTTGCAGACTGTAAGATTTTTCAAGAACATATATATTACGTTACAGCAGAAAAGTCTGTATTCCAAGCCCCAGTTTCTTTCTATAAAATTACTATTATAGAAATCAAACATGATAACACATATTTAATCCACTGGTTGGCCCAAAATAATAGGCTTCTTAATGTATCTTTGTTACTTTTACGTTAATATTCTCATACAAACAAAAATGGGTATGAGAATGGGCTTTGGTAAACATCAGTCCTAAATTATGTACTCTAGCCTGTGTCTGGGACATCTCTTCCTTTAAAGGTAAATGGATTTAATTTCAAACAGCTTTTAGATGAACTGGACCCAGTGCACTCCAAACCCCCCCCGTTACCAGGGTCGTTCTACCTGGGCATCAAACTCAGATACTGTGTAGCTTTTCAGTACCCTTAAAGACAAATGTTATATCAACAGCAAGAACTTGAAATGTACAACTTTTCTAAATCTATAATACCAAAAACTAAATTTAAAAAGTACATACCCATATATGCTGCCCAATGGATAGCACGCCTATCTTTCTTGTCAAAAGCATTAATATTGGCACCTCTAGACAAGAGTAGTTTGACCATCTGGAATAAAAGTAAACACGGTGTCATAAAAATTGTGAAGCACAACTGTCTATGAGTGTACATTTGTGACAGTTACTTATCTCAATTTCTCTGGCACTAAATTTCTGCAGTTGCTGAACAGAAGGAGCTAGACTAAATACTGAAGGTCATTTAACATAACAGGACAATATATGAAAAAATGGTTAACTGTGGGTACTACTGAAGTCAGGCATCAGTACCTTCTTAGGATGCCACTTTGCGCCTTGGTATTTTATGAACTAAATACAAATCTGGAAAGTCTAAGGTTGAATATTTAATAAGAGGTTTTGTTCCTATTCATAGTCCAAAATGTTAAAAGTGCATTCTCATTCTAGAAATGTCTTAAACTTAATTCAAACACAAACATAGTGCCTATAATATAATTAGACCTGAAGGTCACTGCATAGTCTGTGTGTACCAAAAATAGTAACTGCAACTAACCATATTTACGATAATTTCTCCATTGGAAGGCTACTGCAGATTTCAAATAGGGATACATCTAAAACCTTAACTGCAGTTAAGGATTCTTTATATTGCAAAATCAGAGAAGTACAGTAGTCTCCCCTTATCTGCAGTTCCGCTTTCTGCATTCAATTACCTGCCATCAACCATAGTCTGAAAATAGGTGACTACACTGCAGTTAGTGGGATATTTTGAGAGACAGACTACATTCATGTAACTTGTATTAAAATTGTTCCACTTTATTATTATTATCTCTTACTGTGTCTAAATTATAAATTAAATTTTATCATTGGTATGTATAGAAAAAAAACATAGTATCTATAGGGTTTGGTACCATCCAATGTTTCAGGCATCCATAGGGGGTCCACGAATATATCCTCTGTAGACAAGTGGGAACTACTTTGAAAAAGACATGACAGCCACTAGCTCCCAGCCACAGAATCTTGGGAATGTTACTTTACCTATGAGTTCCTATCCCTGCAACAAAAATGAAAGACTAGACAAGTTGGCTTCAAAGGTTCTTCTGTTACCTTCTACAAATCTTCAGCATACACATAAACTCCAACCTTTGCTATGACAACACCTGCCACAGACAACATTTGTTGTGTAAGATAACTAAATAGTAATTTTCTTAAATTGTTTTGATGGTTCTGTCACTAAAGAATTCTCTTGATTAAATGTTAATAAACTACTAAAAAGCATGTTTTCTAAATTCTGCCTTCCTTTGCTATTTACTCTACTTCTGGTACTTCTGGAAGAACAATAACATATCTCTGTCTTCACATATTTTTTCCTCTCACAATAATAGAACATACTTTTCCTGTTGTGTTAGAAGAGTTGGCAGTGTTTTCCTTGGTCACCCCAGGTTGACTGTGCACAAGTAGTATCTACTAAATACATTTCTAAACTTAAGAAAGTTATAAAAGGAGGCAAAATTAGACAAAAATGAGAAAGAAAATAGTTCTGTATGCTTTTACTATGCAAAAATGCAAATTCTTTAATAACTGGGGGGTGGGGGGAGGTGGACAGAAGGAGAGAAAAATCACTGAATGCCACCTACCTCACCATGTCCACTGAAAGCTGCATGATGTAAAGCAGTCCTCCCTGCTCGATCAGATACGTTTACATTACTCAGAAGAGGTACCAAAGCTTCAGCACACTTTACAGCTTTATTAGCAGCAGCTATATGTAAAGGGGTTTGCCAATTTTTGTCTCGAGCATTAACATCTGCAGAATGCTTCAGAAGTACCTGAACTGCTTCCTAAAACATATGAAGATAAAAGTTATAAAAGACAAATGAGTAAGAGTTTCAGAAGTTATTTCTATATATAGTGTGCATGTGTTTGTGTATAAATATATATGTGCATAAATCTACATTTATTGTGTCTTGTGTATAAATCTACATATGAAGAAAATAAAAAAGCTCTCATAGAACTCACTATAAACAAGTAGGAATTTACCCAAGGAAACAAAACATTTTGAATGTAAAGGCGATACTCAGAGTACTCAGAGCCATATAAGATGCATCAAGATCAAATATTCCCTTTCCCTACCCTACCATTAAATACATAAACATTACTATCAAAATATGCAAGAAGAAATACTAACAACTATTATTCAAAAAAATTCATTTCTTATATCTTATTCTTATAGGTAACAAGATACAATTTATACTTTGAATAAATAGTTTTTTGGTTTTAAGAGACAGGATCTCACTCTGTTGCCCAGGTTGGAGTGCAGTAGAGCAATCATAGCTCACTGTAACTTCAAATTCCTTGGCTTCAGTGATCCTCCCACCTTAGCTTCCTGAGTAGCTAGGACTACAGGTGCATGCCACCACGCCTGACTAATTTTTTATTTTTTTTGTAGAGACAAGGTCTTGCTATGTTGCCCAGGCTGGTCTCAAACTCCTCAAGTGATCCTCCTGCCTGGGCCTCCCGAAATGTTGGGATTACAAACGTGAGCCAGTTGTAGAGCCACGCCTGGCTCTTTGAACAATTTTAAGTAATAGATTTACTACTTTACATTGCATATATAAAAATTAAAAACATACTCAATGTATTATACAGGCTATATATTACAAAATGAAAAATCACTAGGATCGATTTCATGGAGAAAAAAAAAAAAGACACAACATATACGAAGTTGTTTTTGCAGTGCTGCTGAGAGAGAAAGTTAAGGCAATTTAAGAGTCTACTGTCCAAAGGATTTATCTCCCAGAAGCGCATGGAAAACCTCACAACACTACCTCTATAAATTGGACTCATGGCAGAATTCCAAGGAATTCAGTAGGCCTTAACATTAACCAACATAATCAGAACTAAACTCAGCAAAATTTTTCTCCTTTCAGTGATAATCCTACTTTTTGGTAAATGAATGCCAAACTACATATGAAAATGAAAACGACCAAAACCAAAGCAGAATATGGGTTCTCATGTCAATTCTATTATTTACAAGGCATACTATTCAAGTCCTATAAAACTAACCCTAAATGTTCTTATCTGCAAAGAAGATGGGGGTGGGGGAAATAACATCTGCCTACCACTCTTTTCAAGTATGCTATAAAGCACAATAAACTAATGTACATGAAAAGTGTTAGAAAGTGAAAATAGCTATAAATATACAGAGCATCCAGGAAGACTGAACAAAATATATTAGCCATGAATCACCCATACCATTTTAGGCCTCTGAAATAAAAAGTAGTCGGAACTGTTTGAAACATGGGAAATCGCACCAGTACTTAATAGGGTTGGCAAAAGACTGAAGAGATGCCCAGTTATCTATCAAATTGCGAAGGAAGTCAGCCAGCTAATCAAAGATATATGGAGGCCTATCACTCTACAATTCCACAACAGTGATTTATCCAAAAGAAATTTTTAAAAAGTCCATCCAAGAATGCTCATAGCAGTTTTATTCCTAACCACCAAAAACCAGAAATGCAAATGTTCGTGAATAGAAAAATGGATAAACAAATAGTATATCTGTACTATAATATTCCTCAGCAATGAAAATGAACCAATAATGCATGAAACATGGATAAATCTCAAAAACGTTGAACAAGAGAAGTCATGACACAAGAATACATATTGTATGATTCCATTTTTATAAAGTTCTAGAATTACGGAAATTATGCTGAGAGAAATCAGAACACCGGTTGCCTCTGGGGACAGGGAAGACTGAATGAAAAGGGACATGAGGGGACTTGCCAGGTAACAGAAATCTTCTATATCTTGACTGGGATAAAGGTTACACAAGTGTATACATTTGGCAAAACTTAAGGGTGTACACTAAAAAAATTCATGCATTTTAATTGTAAGTTATATTTCAATTTAAAAAGGAATATGGAAAGAAGAATAGATATAGAACACTCACAAAATTATGGAAAACAAGGTATAAACACTATCAAGATTCCTGATCCTCACCTCTGAGAAGAGTACACTGTGACTTGGGGGATCTAAAACTAACACTATATTTGGAAATGTTAGTAGGCATGTTAGTGGATATAACAAATAATTTAAAATAAAATGAACAATTTGTAATTGGATAAACTGGGCAAACACAGAATACTAGAGATGTCAGCCTTGCCTTATTCACTCCCATTCTGGAATTCACAATACAAACATTAAAGCTTCTGGAAAGTTTGGGAATACTTATGTTCCATTAGTAAAAACAGGAAAATCAATTCCACATTTTTGTTTCACTAAAAAGCAGTAACAAATCTGGTTCACAGTAGGTGAGTGGAGGTAAGTGGGCACCTAAATAAGGCAATAAACATGGAAATTAAGACACTACAGTATCAAGACAGATCAAGGTGTGAACCCTGAGTCCATTATTTCCTACTCAGAGTAATACATGTCAGATCACAATAGCAGTGGTCTTTGAAAAATCAGAGAAAACTGAAGAAAATCCCTAAAGGCTAGAGACATTAAAAAAGAAGAGGTGAATTTCTAGAACTACAAATCAAAGAGCCTGATTTCACACCCTAGGATAATTCTACATCATATTATCAGTGTATCATCATAAGCACACAGAAAATAATATTGGGATAACCAAAGGCACAGATGATTTTATTAACAAAAAATATCATAGTAATCTAAATTCTAAATTTTCACAGTATGTGTAAGAAATGCTGCTTGTGTGTCTCGATTTTTTTAAAAGTAAACATTCCATGACATTAATTCAAACGAATTATGAAATACAGGATAATGACTGAAGGTTAAACAACTGTACTCAGAGAGTATTTATTATTACCTTGGGGTCAGTATAAAAGAAGCTTCACAGTACCAGTTTTCCCCTTTGGTTTTATCTTTTTTAGCATTTCTTACCATTGATTTGAAGGAAAGTACAGGAAAAACAAGCGCTTAACATATTTGCAAATAAACACAAAGCTTGGAGAGACCACACAATATCTCATGTGATAATAGAATTTAAACTCAGTTATCTTGATAGACCTAAAATGTAATTCCTGATTAGGTTAAAATGTAAGTTGTATGCTCTCCAGTAGTGTGATTTGGCTTTTTTAACACACACACACACACACACACACACACCCCCCCAAAACAAACAAAAACCCAACTCTTAATACTCGGATATCCATTTATTCAGAAAAATCCGCAGCATTTACACAGAGCTGAACTACATACTACTCTTAAAGAATGACAGTCAGAAATCATAGTAGTAGAGACAGACTGAGACAGCCAGCTAGTAGGAGGTAGTGTGGAAACTATGTCACTGAAGGAGAGTTGGGGTGTCTGGGATATTTAACCTGAAGCAGTCTCTCTTAACATAGGTTCAGTGAGATAATTAAGCACTTAAGGTAGTACTATATGTGCTAAATTAAGTTCTCTCCTATGCATCTACCACTGTACTAGCTATTCTGTCCTTACGAGAATTTAGAAAACAGTCACTCCAATCAGCTTGCACAGGATTTAGTTCTCCCATGGTATCTCAAAAATATAAACCAAAAGCCATCAGTGAAAAATCCATCTCTCTGTGGCCATAGCTATATTTTCTGTTAAATGTAATAAACATAGCTACTTTTGCTCTCAGGACTTAAATGAAAATAAGTAACGATAGTGAAAGTGATACTCTTGACACTATTGAATAGGTTTTCTGACAGTTTCACTAGTTAGGAGACTTTATTTTCAAAAGAAAAATGATACTCAGTGTTTACAGAAGTTGTATCTTTTCGGAAGGGCCACATTTTATAGCTGTTTCTCATAATCCTGCAAAGGAGTATCAATACTACATAGCCTTGTAATTTTTAGTTCTCTTTCTTTTTTTTAGATGGAGTTTCACGTTTGTCACTCAGGCTGGAGCACAATGGCGCGATCCTGGCTCACCTCCACGTCTGCCTCCCAGGCTCAAGCGATCCTCCTCAGCCTCCAGAGTAGCTGGAACTACAGACACGCACAACCAAACCTGGCTTTTTTTTTTTTTTTTTACCTGTATTTTTCATAGAGATGGGGTTTCACCATGTCGGCCAAGATGGTCTTGAACTCCTGACCTCAGGTGATCTGCCCACCTCAGCCTCCCTAACTGCTGGGATTCCAGGCGTGAGCCATCGTGCCTGGCCAATACCATATTTTCTTTATCCAGTCGTCGATTGATGCGTATTTGGGTTGGTTCCATATTTTTACAATTGCAAATTGTGCTGCTATAAACATGTGTGTACCAGTATCTTTTTCTTATAATGACTTCTTTTTCTCTGGATAGACACCTAAGTAGTGGGACTGCTGGATCAAATGGTAGATTTAGTTCTTTAAGGAATTTCCACACTGTTTTCCATAGTGGTTGTACTAGTTTACATTTCCACTGACAGTGAAAAAGTGTTCCCTTTTCACTGCATCCACACCAACATCTATTATTTTTTGATTTTTTTTGACTATGGCCATTCTTACAGGAGTAAGGTGGTATCGCTTTGTGGTTTTGATTTACATTTCCCTGATAATTAGTGATGTTATTTTTCCATGTTTGTTGGCCCTCTGTACATCTTCTTTTGACAATTGTCTATTCATGTCCTTAGCCCACTTTTTGATGGGATTCTTTATTTTCTTGCTGATTTGTTTGAGTTCCTTGTAGATTCTGGATATTACTCCTTTGTTAGGTGTATAGATTGCAAGGATTTTCTCCTACTCTGTGAGTTGTTAATGCTGCTGATTGTTTTCTTTTTTATTTTATTTTATTTTATTTTTTTTGAGATGGAGTCTTGCTCTATCGCCCAGGCTGGAGTGCAGTGGCACGATCTCGGCTCACCACAATCTCCACCTCCCGGATTCAAGTCATTCTCCTGCCTCAGCCTCCCAAGTAGCTGGGATTACAGGCGCGTGCAACCACGCCTGGCTAATTTTTGTATTTTGAGTAGAGATGGGGTTTCACCATGTTGGCCAGGCTGGTCTTGAACTCCTGAGTTCAAGTGAAATCTGCCCACCTCCCAAAGTGCTGGGATTACAGGCATGAGCCACCACGCCCAGCTTTTGCTGTTTTCTTTTGCTGTGCAGAAGCTTTTCAGTTTAATTAAGTCCCATCTATTTATCTTTGTTCTTGTTGCATTTGCTTTTGAATTCTTGGTCATGAAGTCTTTGCCTAAGCCAATTGTCTAGAAGGGTTTTTCTGATGTTATCTTCTAGAATCTCTATGGTTTCAGATCTTAGACTTAAGTCTTTGATCCTCCTTGAGTTGATTTTTGTATAAGGTGAGAAATGACAATACAGTGTCATTCTTCTACATGTGGCTTGCCAATTATCCCAGCACCATTTGTTGAACAGGGAGTCCTTTCCCCACTGTTTTTGTTTGCTTTGTCAAAGATCAGTTGGTTTTAAGTATCTGGCCTTATTTCTGGGTTCTATTTCTGTTCCATTGCTTTATATGCCTATTTTTATACCAGTACTATGCTGTTTTGGTGACTATGGCCTTGTAGTATAATTTGAAGTCAGGTAATGTGATGCCTCCAGAATTTTTCTTTTTGCTTAGTCTTGCTTTGGCTCTGCAAGTTCCTTTTTGGTTCCATATAAATTTCAGAATTTTTTTTCTAATTCTGTGAAGAATGATGGCGGTATTTTGATGAGAATTGCACTGAATTTGTAGATTGCTTTTGGCAGTATGGTCATTTTTGCACCATTGATTCTACCCATCCATGAGCATGGGATGTGTTTCTAATTATGTCGTCTATGACTTCTTTCATCCGTGTTTTGTAGCTTTCCTTGTAGAGGTCTTTCACCTCCTTGGTTAGGTACACTCCTAGCTATTTTACTGTTCTGCTGCAGCTATTGTGAAAGGGAATGAGTTCTTGATTTGATGCTCAACTTGGTCGCTGTTAGTGTATAGCAGAACTACTGATTTGTGTACATTAATTTTGTATCCTGAAACTTTGCTAAATCCATTTACCAGTTCTAGGAGCTTTTTGAATGAGTCTTTAGGGTTTTCTAAGCATGCGATCATATCATCAGCAAACAGTGACAGTCTGACTTCCTCTTTACTGATTTGGATGCCCTTTAATTCTTTCTCATGTCTGATGTCTCAGGCTAGGACTTCCACTACTATTTTGAATAGAAGTGGTGAAAGTGGGCATCCTTGTCTTGTTCTAGTTCTCAGGGGGAATGCTTTCAAGTTTTCCCATTCAGTAAAATGTTGGATGTGGGTTTGTCATATATAGCTTCTATTACCTTAAGGTATATCCCTTCTATGCTGATGTTGCTGAGAGTTTTAATCATAAAAGGATGCTGGATTTTGTCAAATGCTTTTTCTGCATCTATTGAGGTGATCATGTGATATTTGTTTTTAATTCTGTTTATGTGGTGTATTACATTTACTGACTTAGGTATGTTAATAACACCATCCATGCACCCCTGGTATGAAACCCACCTGATCATGGTGGATCATCTCTTTGATATGCTGTTGGATTTGGTTTGCTCATATTTTGTTAAGGACTTTTGCACCTATGCTCATCAGGGATATTGGTCTGTAGTTTTCGTTGTTACGTCCTTCCCTGGTTTTGGTATGAGGGTGACACTGGCTTCAGAAAACAATTTAGGAAGGATTGCCTCCTTTGGAATAGCATCAATAGGACTGGTACCAATTCGTCCTTGAATGTTTGATAGAATTCAGCTGTGAATCTATCATGGACTTTTTATTTGTTGGTAATTTAAAAATTATCATTTTAATCTTGCTGCTTGTTATTGGTCTGTTCAAAGATTCTATATCTTCCTACTTTAATCTAGGAAGGTTGGATATTTCCAGGAACTTATCCATCTCCTCTAGGTTTTCTAGTTTATGCGTGTAAAGGTGTTTGTATTAGCTTTGGATAATCTTTTGTATTTCTGTACTATCATTTGTAATATCTCCCATTTCATTTCTAATTGAGCATATATGGTCTCTTCTTGATGAATCTTGTTAATGGTCTATCAATGTTATTTATTTTTTCAAAGAACCAGTTTTTTGTTTCATTTATCTTTCTAGTTTTTTTTTTTTTAATTTTGGTTTCAATTTCATTTAGTTCTGCTCTGATGTTTATGATTTCTTTTCTTCTGCTGGGTTTGGGTTTGGATGGTTCTTGTTTCTCCAGTTCCGTGAGGTATGGCCTTAGATTGTCTATTTGTGCTCTTTCAGACTTTCTGATGTAGACATTTAATGCTATGAACTTTCCTCTTAGCACTACTTTTGCTGTATCCCAGAGGTTTTGATAGGTTGTGCCACTATTATCATTCAGTTCAAAGAATTTTTCAATTTCTATCTTGATTTCCTTGTTGACCCAATGATCATTCAGGAGCAGGTTATTTAATTTCCATGTCTGCATGGTTTTGTGGCTTCCTTTTGGAGTTCATTTCCAATTTTATTCCACTGTGGTCTGAGAGAGTACTTGATATATGCCAGGTTTCATTAAATTTACTGAGACTTGTTGAGCAGCCTATCATATGGTCTATATTGGAGAACATTTCATGTGCTGATGAATAGAATGCATATTCTGCAGTTGTTCGGTAGACTATTCTGTAAATATCTGTCAAGTCCATTTGTTATAGGGTATAGTTTAGGTCCATTGTTTCTTTGTTGACTGTCTGTTTTGATGATCGGTCTAGTGATGTCAGTGGAGTATTAAAGTCCCCCACTATTATTGTGTTGCTATCTCATTTCTTAGGTCTAGTAGTCACTGTTTTACAAATTTGGGAGCTCCAGTGTTAGAAGCATATATATTTAGAACTGTGATATTTTCCTGTTGGACCAGTCCTTTTATCATTATATAATGGCCCTCTTTGTTTTTTCTAACTGCTATTGCTTTAAGGTTTGTTTTGTCTGATATAAAAATAGTGATTCCTGCTCACTTTTGGTGTCCATTTGCACAGAATATCTTTTTCTACTCCTTTACCTAAAGTTTCTGTGAGTCCTTACGTGTTAGGTGAGTCTACTGAAGACAGCAGAAACTTGGCTGGTGAATTCTTATCCATTCTTCCATTCTGTATCCTTTAAGTGGAGCATTTAGGCCATTTACATTTAATGTTAGTATTGAGATGTGAGGCACTATTTTATTCCTCATGCTATTTGTTGCCTGAATACCTTTTTTTTTTTTTTAAACTGTATTATTGTTACACAGGTCTTGTAAGATTTATGGTTTAAGGAGGTTATATTTTGGAGTATTTCAAGAATTTCTTTCAAGATTTAGAGCTCCTTTTAGCAGTTCTTGTAGTGCTGGCTTGGTGGTGGTGAATTCTCTCAGAATTTATATGTCTGGAAAATACTGTATATCCTCCTTCATTTATGAAGCTTAGTTTCACTGGATACAAAATTCTTGGCTGATAATTGCTTTAAGGAGGCTAAAAATAGAACCCCAATCCCTTCTAGCTTTGTAGGGTTTCACTAAGAAATCTGCTGTTAATCTGACATGTGTTTCCTTTATAGACTACCTAATGCTTTTGCCTCATAGCTCTGAAGATTCTTTCCTTCATCTTGACTTTAGATAACGTGATGATTATGTGCCTAGGTGATAATCTTCTTGTGATGTGCCAGGTGTTCTTTGAGCTTCTTGTATTTATATGTCCAGATCTCTTGCAAGGCTGGGAAAGTTTTCCTCAATTATTCCCTCAAATATAGTTTCTAAACTTTAAGATTTCTCTTCTTCCTCAGGAACACCAACTATTCTCAGGTTTGGAAATTTAACACAGTCCCAAACTTCTTGGAGGCTTTGTTCATTTAAAAAGAATTTTTTTTCTTTGTCTTTGATGGATTGGGTTAATTTCAAAAGCCTTGTCTTCAAGTGCTAAAGTTCTTCTGTTTGTTCGATTCTATTGCTGAGACTTTCCAGTGCATTTTGCATTTCTCTAAGTGTGTCCTTGATTTCTAGAAGTTGTGATTGTTTTTACCTATTTCACTAAAGAATTTTCCTTTCATATTCTATCTCACGTTTTTAATTTAAGTTGGACTTCACCTTTCTCTGGTGCCTCCTTAATTAGCTTAACAATCAACCTTCTGACTTCTTTTTCTGGCAATTCATAGATTTCGTCTTGGTTTGCATCCATTGCTGGTAAGCTGGTATATTTTGGGGGTGTTAAATAACCTTGTTTTGTCATATTACCAGAATTGTTTTTCTGGTTCTTTCTCACTTGGGTGGACTATGTCAGAGGGAAGATCTGGGATTCAAGGACTACTGTTTAAATTACTTTGTCCCACAGGGTGTTCCCTTGATGTGGTGTTAGCCCACTTCCCGTAGGAATGGGGACTGCTGAGAGCCAAACTGTAGTGATTGTTTTTGCTCTTCTGGGTCTAGTCACCCACTGGAGCTACTAGGCTTCGGGCTGGTACTGGGGAATGTCTGTAAAGAGTCCTGTGATGTGATCTGTCTTCAGGTCCCACAGCTGTGGATACTAGCGCCTGCTCCAGTGGAGGTAGCAGGGGAATGAAGTAGACTCTGAGGGTTCTTGGTTGTGTTTCTGTTTAGTGATCTGTCTTGTAATTTTTTGATTGAAGAGTAGAATTAAGAAACTTACTGGGATTATTTGCTTTCTAACCTACAACTTGCCCTTAAATTCAGGCTGAGCACATAGTTTTTAAAAATTAGGAATTAAGTCTCTGGCAGAATTTGCTGTCTTCCTCTAATGTTAATTTTTCTTTAGTAATTTTTGGTCTGTTTTACAATTTCTGCAAATATATAAACTGTATCTTCTTACGACTTAATCTCTTAAAAATCCATTATTTTAATAGCCACAATCCCAAGAGTCTTAATACAAAATGTGTAAGTATGGCTAACATTAATATGTTCCAATAACAGTAATGTTTATCTTAACTGCTTTTATTTAAAGAAACATCTTTATAGAGGTTTAACCACAAAATTAATAACATTACAATGGAATTTCAGAATTCAAAGTATTTTGGCTAATATATCTTAGTTTTTATAATTCCTAGACTTGTGCAACATCGCGCAGCTGAAAAGTTTCACGTAATAACTGAAGCCAGTGTCTCCAAATCTAAGTTCCATAAGTTCATAAGCTATAGCACATCAAGGACCCAGTTCAGAGTTAGGTTGTGTGTTCAGTTGCACCCACTGTCCCCTCCCTTCTTCTCCTAACTAGGAGGCTACAGCTAATAGATTGTCTCTGTTAACTACAGGGTTTGTAATCCTTCCCATTCACATTTCACCTTTATGTCTCCTCACTTGCCCAGCTCTTGCTCTGGGTTCAAGATGTAGTTCACAATGAGGAATACAGAAAAGGACAAAGAGACAGAAGCTCTGTAGTTTGTCCTGAGGCGCTAGTTAGAGTTCCCTTTCCTCCTCCCAAACTACATAGTCCCCAGTAGCTACACTTAGGAGTTCCTTTCTTAACCTCACAATTTGAATAACTAAAGAAATACTAGATGAACATAAACTTATACTATCACATACTTTTGTATTTTAAATTATTTTTTAAGCTTTGCAACAAGCTACAACTACTGTAAAGTATGTAAAAGAGGTGCTTTGGACACAATGCATTTTAGAAAAGCACTGAATACACATTATGAAGTAAAATAACAGAAAAAAAACAAAAACAAAAACAAAGAAGATCCAGGTTTTGTCCCATCTTAACAGCTGAGTAGTTTTTCATGAATCATTAACTATATAGTTTCCTCAAGACATCTATCCCACAAAGATGTCCTCAGGACTAAAAGATATGAAAAATATAAAAATATCTTGCAAATAGTGAACATTTTCTAAAAATGTCAGTTATCTTGACAAGCAAACAATATACAGGGCTGCAAACAAGAAGGAACTGTTCTTCCTTGTAATCCCTCTCAAACATTTTAAAGTTATATATTTATACCTGGTAAAATATGCAATCAAGTAATGGTTTTGAAGTTAATTTCAGTGTTTAGCTAAGTAACATTTCAATTAATTATTATACATTGATGAGATTATTTCTTGATCACAATCAGTGTAACTTTTGTAACAGACTATTGTAAACAGGTAGAGAAAAACCCTGAGGAAGATTATGTAGGACAGAAAAATGATCTCTCTCGTAGAAGAGACAGAGATAGGGTTTTCTATTCTCTGCTATTTCAGACTGCAAGAGGCCTTATAAACAAAAGAAATGAAACAATTAACCTGTTTTGTACAAATTCTAAAGTAAAATGACCAGCTGAGGTATCTCAGTAGCTTTTTTTTCTTTTGAAAACATAGAATTTGCATATGGATTCACAGGTATGCCTATTTAATGTTTTCATATACAATATATTTACTAAGAGAAATTTCATACCTCACTACAAGATGCAACTGCTCTGTGTAAAGGTGTCAACCATTTGCTGTCTTTGGCATTAACTCTAGCTCCTGCAACAAGAAGAAAAAAATAAATTGAAATATTGTACATAAAATATTTTTAATAAATCTCCTGAAATAGTAGTTATATATAATCCAAATTGGATAAATGACAATTGAAAAATAACTTTATTTTTTATACTTTCTGCTGATAAAATTACCCTTAGAATATAAAACAAAATTAGCCTTTTAAATTGATATAATTATCCAATAAAGTCTTAGTTTTTTTGTTTAAAACAAAATAAACATCATTATATATACGTTAGAAAAGCCACCTTTATACAGAGCGTATTCAAGGTAAAAATCAGACCCGATTTTAGAATGCGTGTTAAAAAAACCAAATAAATAAATGAATATATGAATATACTTAGAGATAAAATGTAGACTATTTTAAAGTATTCATTACATTTCTTTACTAATGAATATACCATGCCATAAGGTAAGATAGTTCAAAATAGTTCTCCAGCCATGATTAAAAACACATTAGTACTGTAAAGTTATTGTATAAGATAGAAACAATGGTTATAGACTTAGAAAAATAATTGAGAAAGAAATGAACCAACTCATGTCTTTCTAGGTTATACCTAAAGTTTAAGAAAGAAATTTTCTTAAACAAATCCATTTTGTACAGTGTTTAAAAATCATTAAGTCAGTGGACAAAAATTAACCTTAATAGAATGCAAACACATTTTAAGAAAAAAAAATTTACATTATTTGAGGACAGAATAATTTATCTGCCATATTAAATCCACTGATTTAGTATTCAAATCCTAATCAAATAAAAGCAGCACATGCATGTAGGATAATTCTACTAATATATCTAAGTAGAGAAGAAACAGCCCTGGTTCTTGGAAGTATAGAACTGGCTGATAGATCCTATCCTATAAGCAATCCTAGATTTATATCCCAAATCCTAAATCACTCATTTCTAAATGATGAAATACAGGTACAGAAAACAGCCCAACATCAGAGTCAACTATAACAGAAACAAAGCTTCACACTTCCTAATGCTTACATTATTTCTAGGTTTTGAGTGTGAGGAGTCAGGGAATAATCAAGTGCAGTGACTTCAAGTAACGTCTTCAATTTACTAGCTCCGGGTCCCTAAGTAGTTGTGTGATCCCTCTGAACCCAAGTTTCTTCATCTATATAACAGATTTAATAGTACTTTGTTATAAAAATTAACATATAATAAATGTACCTAGTACATAATAGCAAATCTGTTAGAGGTAGACGTTAAAGCCTTGAAAATGAGAGAAAATAAAATGAAAGAGAGGTGTTAAGAAACATCCACAAATGTAGTAGTTGAGATGCTGAGAGTAGCTGAGTTCTTTGTGGGCAGTGACCGTGAGGACACAAAGAATCAAGGGCCAATTAGAGAGCTTTGAACAATGCTCAGAGTTAGGCTATGGGAGAAGGAAAGGAAGACAGTAAATAAAGAACCAGCCAGAGAGCATGACATACCCATGTAATAAACATTTGGGTAACTATCTGCCAGGCACTGTGGAACCCAAGCTGGTTACAACACAAACTGCCTAATCCCAGTAATGCCAACGTTTGTTTTGGGTATAAGACGGAATGTAGAAAGTACACACATTTGAAATGTTTGCCAGCTGGAAGCTGGACCCCTAGAGATAGCGAAGGAGTGACACAGAAGCTAGTGTCCTTGGTTTTCCCACTTATCTGCTTAGGACTTCAACGGTTCTCTTTAAGCACTGTGCCTCTTTCTACAGGTTTATATTTATGTGCATATGCTATCTATACACAGTAGAACGGAAAGCTCTGGCAGTAAGGCCCAAATGGTATCAACCCAGACACCCAGTACAGACGGTATCCTGAATCAACAAAGGCAAAGAAGAAACGAGGTCTCACGAAGGATGTTGAGAAGTCTGATTCAAAGTATTAATTAGCAGGAGATAGAAGGGCACGGGGCTCATGACTGTAATCCTAGCACTTTTGGGAGGCTGAGGTGGGCAGATTCCTTAAAGTCAGGAGTTCAAGACCAGCCTGGCCAACATGATGAAACCCTGTCTCTATTAAAAATACAAAAATTAGCTAGATGTGGTGGCCCGTGCACACCCGTAATCCTAGCTACTTGGGAGGCTGAGGTAGGAATCACTTGAACCCGGGAGGAAGAGGTTGCAGTGAGCTGAGAATGCGCCACGTACTCTAGTCCGGGCAAGACAGTGAGACACCGTCTCAAAAAACGGAAGGTGGCTGGCACAAAAAACTGAGGAGACTCTATTTGCTAACAAAGATCTGAAAACAAAAAGTAAAAAAGCAGTAATTGTATGACTAATACGCTTTACTTTTATGTAGAAAAAGGAAGAGATAATTATTTTTATCTTATCACACAATGGCCCCCCCTTGTTTCACTTTTCATAGCTTGTTACCCAATCAACCATGGCCTGAAAATATTAAATGGAAAATTCCAGAAATAAATAATTCATAAATTTTAAATTTCTCACTGTTCCGAGTAACATGATTAAATATGGCACCATCCTGCTCCACCTACCCAAGATATGAATCATCCCTTTGTACATCGTATCTTGCATATGCTATCCACCCATTCCTTATGGGACCCTCTCGATTATCAGATTGACTACCATGGTATCACAATGCTTGGGTTCAAGTAACACTTACATTACTTAATAATGACCCCAAGGTGCAAGAGTAGTGATGCTGGAAATTTGAGTATGCCAAAAGAAACAGTAAAATACTTCCTTTTAATGAAAAGGTGTAAGTTCTCAATAAAAAACAAATCATGCTGAGGTTGCTAAGATCTACAGTAAGAACAAATCTTCTACCTGAAATTCTGAAGAGGGAAAAAGAAACCTGTGTATAGTATATAGGGTTCAGTACTATCTGAGGTTTCAGGCATCTACTTGGGGGTCTTGGAACATACCTCTTCAAAAGGGGGAATTACTGCATTTACTTAATATGCACAAAGAAACCGTACAGGAATGCTAAGATATTAATAAGAGGGGGTGCTTATATGTTTGTGTTGGTGATGGGGGGCACATTGAAAACTGGGCATATGGCAGGTACTAGGGTAGTAATGCAACTTTACTCTATACTGTATCTTTAAATATGTATATATTGGCCGGGTACAGTGGCTCATGCCTGTAATCCCAGTACTTTGGGAGGTCGAGGTGGGTGAATCTCTGACCTGAGGTCAGGAGTTCAAGACCAGTCTGGCCAACATGGTGAAACCCTGTCTCTACTAAAATTACAAAAAAAAATTAGCTCGGCATGGTGGCGGGCAACTGTAATCCAAGCTACTTGGGTGGGTGAGGCAGGAGAATCGTTTGAACCCAGGAGGTGGAGGTTGCAGTGAGCCTAGACCGTGCCATTGCACTCCAGCTTGGTCAAAAAGAGGGAAACTATGTCTCCAAAAAAAAAAAAAAAACATATATTTACTAATTTTTAAGCAAAACTGAATATTACCTATTCAAAAAATTAGATATATTTAAGAGAGAAGAAAAGGAATCATCACAGAAAACATTCCAAGAATTTGGTCGGTTTCAGGTGCAAAGAAAAAAAATAGAAAAGTAATTAGGAATAGGGTGAAGATAGATTTTTCTTTCTTTTGGATATGGGTTATTAAATATACAACTGCATGAAGATTTAATGGTGTATTTGGGAGACTAAAGTAAAAAATGCTGCTGGTCTTATTGTGTCATTTTAAGTTACAATAATTAGTCTTTCTCTTTATTTGTAATAAAATTCATTTATCAAAACACATAATTACAAAAAAGAATCTCCAATGGCTAACTGAGGATTTATCATACTGCTACCTGTTACTGATTAAAAATGTGGCTTCTTTTGATTCCAAAGATACGTTTATCTTCAGAAATACCAGCACAATGGGATCATACTTTTTCTCAGAAGACAATTATCTAATCGTTTATTAAATCATGCGGCCGGGCGCAGTGGCTCATGCCTGTAATCCCAGCACTCTGGGAGGCCAAGACGGGAGGATCACCTGAGGTTGGGAGTTCCAGACCAGCCTAACCCACATGGAGAAACCCCGTCTCTACTAAAAATACAAAATTAGCCGGGTGTGGTGATGCACATCTGTAATCCCAACTACTCGGGAGGCTGAGACGAGAATTGCTTGAACCCAGGAGGCAGAGACTGCAGTGAGCCAAGATCGTGCCATTGCACTCCAGCCTGGGCAACAAGAGCAAAACTCCGTCTCAAAAAGAAAAAAACAAAAAAAACAAACATGCATTTCTTCTAAGAGCCTAATCAAATGTTTTTAATTCCTTGGAAAATAAAGGTCAACTATGAGAAATCAGGGCCATATCTGAGGGCACCAATGAAACAATATTTCCCCAGCCACATTAGTTAACTAATATGTGGTTTATAATATAAACAGATAAATATGACACAGTAATGCACACTACAAGAGCAGCAGTTGGCTGTGTTCCTGTAAAATGAAAAATAGTATAAAAGCAACAAACATAGCAGCACACTTCAGATAGTTCAGATTCCCAGAGCTCATGTCAGTGGGCTGTATAAAGGTAAACAGTTCTGTTCCACACAGAACACTCCAAAGTTATCTATATATTCATATATACATTAAACGACAAATTCATTCTAGAAACGGAAAAGACATTTGTTGGAGTATTAAACACCAGCCACAACAGCTAACGATGAGGATGGAGAGGCAGGGGAAGTAGGGAGAAATCACACCCACTTAAAACAAAAAACAGTCTTTGTAGAGAGAAATAAAACCAAATGTCGTTAATAGCCTCTGGTGGCATAATCACATGCCCTCTACATGGCAGAAGATAGTATTTGTGGTTTATAAGGATGACCTTAGGTAACCAAGAGAAGATTAATTTCTTATTTCCTACTCATTAAGACAAAAAAGAATATAAAATAGCAGTCCCATGTCATTTGTTGAAGTTAGGTTACTGGCAGAGCCTGTGGTGCGAAAAAGCACTGCTAAGAAACAAAAGACAATACACATAGCAATTTAAGAAAGATATCATCAGTGAGTACTATAAACCAGTATTTAGAGAAAACCTGCGTGCCAGAAACACATCTCATTAAATTCAAAATGGTTATGTCCAACTGTATAATCAATATTTTCTTTACAAGTCTTTCCTTGTCCCCCACAAATCCACGTATACCAACTGAACTTTCCCTTAAGATAAATAAGCAGCCAGAGCCTATACTCACACGTATATCTGAATTCAGATTCACCTTTCTAGAGTAGAGATGTGATTGAGTTTCTGATATTATATATGCAATAAATAACACAAACAACTAAAAATCAACTGCAGGATCATACCAGTTACATTATATGGAAAAACTCAGCTAATCAGTTTCCTCTCACCCAATCTTTTCACGTAATATTTCGCCCATATAAAAGTGCACTCTGAAACAATAGTTTTGTAAAAGAAAAGGTTACCTAAATCTAGAATTAAACGTCTAGCTATTTGGAGATAAAACAAATTCAAAAACAAAACCTGATTTACTTACTTACATTAATCTAGGGCTCTAGACAGCAATGCAGTTGAAGAGAAGTCTGACCTTGTGAAGACACAGTCAAGGGTTAGTGGAAGGAACACTGGAGCCGGAGAGAGATGTGATCTCATAATGGCTGTATAACTAGTTGGCTATGCGACCTGGAACTATTTCTTGGGGCCTGGGTCTTCATTTTGCAAATCATAATCCCTGCCTCCTACGCTGTGTGTCTGGTGAGGTGAGGGGAAGGTGGATATGAATATGTATGGATGGGAGCGGGTGAGGATGGGTCCCAGATTTAAACAACAAAGGGCACTCTTTCTGCAGAGTTCTACAGTCAGCAACTCCATTAGGAGTATCCCATTTGACTCTAAATTTCATCCTGCAAGATAACTGATTGACTTATTTTCTCCTAATCTAACTGGTCACTAAGTTCTTCCAATTCTTTGATTTTTGAACCTCAATTACAGCTGACCCTTAAACAACACTGGTTCGAACTGCATGAGTCCACTTATATGTAGATTTTCTTCAATCTCTGCAACCCAAGACAGCAAACCCTCTACTTCCTCACCTTATTCAATGTGAAGATGACCAGGATGAAGATGTTTATGATGATCTGCTTCCATTCAATACATTGTATGTATTCTCTTTATGATTTCCTTAGTATTTTCATTTTATTGCTTATTTTATTGTAAGAATACAGTATATAATACATATAACATATAAAATATGTGTTAACTGTTTATGTTATTAGTAAGGCTTTTGGTCAACATTAGGCTATTAGTAGTTTTTAGGGAGCCAAAGGTTATATTCAAAGTTCCTATTGTGTTGGGGTTGGGGGAATTAGTGCCTCTAACTTTCACATTGTTCAAGGGTCAACTGTACCTGTAAAATAAAGAATTGTGCTAAATCATCCTTATGATCCATTTCCAGTTATAACATTCTATCCTATTTTGGAATATTCAGAATAAATTATTTCTTACTTATTAAACCTTGTCAAATGGTCTGAATGTTTGCATTCCCCTCAAATTTATGTTAAAATCCCAACCCCAATGTCATGGCATTAGGAGGCGAGGTCCTTTGTGAGGTAATTAAGTCATGAGGGCAGTGGATGGGATTAATGCTCTTATAAAAGCGGCCCAAGAGTGCTCCCTCACCCTTTCCGCCATATGAGGTTATACTAAAAAGACTGCTGGCTATGAATAAGAAGTGGGTCCTCACCAGATACCAAATCTTCTGCCATCACAATCTTCCCCGGCCTCAGAACGGAGAAAAATTTGTAAGTCACTCAGTCTGTGATATTCTGTTATGGTAGCCCGAAAGGACTAAGACACCTCACTCTACTTCAACACTAACTAGATGAGGTAGTATCTTTATAATCTATGTTAGAGGTCTTCAAACTACAACCCACAGGCTGCAAGCCACCTAATTTGTAAAGTTTTACTGGAACAGAGCCACATCTGTTCAATTCACAGTGGAACAGTTACGAGAGTCTGTATGGCCTGTAAATAGTATCTCGCCCTTTACAGAAAACGTTAGCCAACCTCTGATCTAGGCTAAGAACTTGATAGTAGGTACTATTAAAGTTACTGCTAACTTCATACATGTTTGTAATAATTATAAATAGTCTCACAAATCATTTTCCAAAACTTCTATTTGCAGAGAATTGTTTTCTTCTCTGCTCCTAAACCACAGAGGAGATAGTCCATAACCAGTGAGCTGGGCCAGAAGCCAAGTACTTTTATCCCTCCTCTTCCCAAAGTGGAAATAATGCTTTTCTTTGGCTGCCTAACAGTGCAGTGGCAAAAGGTTCAGATTCTGTTTTCAGGCTCAGAGTAGAATGAGCAAAAACCAATGACATTTCCACTTTTCCAATTATAATGCTGAAAAAGATAGCTGCTGCATTGTATTTTTTAAGAGTGCTGTGGATACCAGCTATTGTGGGTTTGTTCAACTCCTAACCCCTGGCAACTCAGAATATGACTTTAATTGGAGACAGAATCTTTTACAGAGGTAATTAAAATGAGATCATTAGGGTGGGCCCTAATACAGTATGACTGGTGTCCTTACAAGAAGAAATCTGGAAACAGACATGGACAGAGGGAAATAAAGGGAGAAAACAGCCATTTTACAAGCCAGAGAGAGATACCCTGAAGAGATCCTTCCCTCATAGCCTTCCAAAGGAACCAATCCTGACAGCACCTTGATCTCAGACTTGTAGCCTCCAGAACTTTGAGTGAATAAATTTCTGCTGTTTAAGCCACCCAGTTTGGAGTACTTTATTACAGCAGCCTCAGCAAACTAATGCACCAGCACTGAAGTAAAAAGAAGAGACACATACTTCAGGTTTCATTCTTAATGCCAGAAACATCAGAATGGTGTTTTCCATTAAGGAGAGTATTTTTTATAAAAGGCCAATCGAATGAATTTTTGACAAATGCCTTCCACAATGCAGTCATTTAAGGACTTAACACGTACTGCAGGCAGTCTGAGGTCTGAGGTACTGCTAACCATATAGTGTTGAATGCAAGCATTAAGTGAATAAGCTCCCAAACAAAATATCTATACCTCAGTGGCCAGAAAACAGTCTTTAAAAGTTCTTCAATAGAAGTGACTTCACATGCAAATTTACTAAAAGCTAAATAGGTGGTCGGGGGAGGAGGGTGGGCATTATGGTGGGAGGAAAAGAGGAAGATTCTGATTATGGCAGGATTAAGAACACGGATTCTGTAGTCAAATTGCCTGGATCTGAATTCTGGCTCTAGCTTTTACTAGCACAAAACTTTGAAAGTTTAAAAGCTAAATTGCCTTAGTTTCCTTATAATAATACCTTCACAAATTTAGGATAAAATGAGATTAATGAAATGGCTAAAGTTAACAGTATTTAAAACGTAATAAGCACTCACTGTTTGCTATTACTTCACCCTATTCCATAATAATTATAACATTAATTCCAGTGGACTCTAGTATTACCATAGATTCTATGGATGTATTCACTTGCTTGATTACAGGTACCATGCCAAAAATTATACCTCATCCACAAATCTTAAGAGTTGTATCACGCACAAATATTTGGTTTCCAAAGAATTTAATTCTGGACTGCAAGTTAAAGAGAGTGAGTAGTTTTACTCTAAAGCAAGTCACCAAAATATAAAAGAGAAGGGGAAGAGATATCATGTTCAATACAGTAAGGAAACAGTTACAATCACAAATCAAACTATGAATTATTTCTATCAATAACAGTGAAATATGTATCAAACGGTAGGACACTGAGTTAAGTGAAGCTTCTTCAGATCTTGGGAAGGTTACCAAGTCCTCTAAAAAGTCATGTTTGCATGTGTGTCTCATTTGTTCCTTTCTCTCTGCTGTGTCCTAAAATCCCTAAAAATCTTTCAGACAATCTAGAGCTGTCTGGGTAATTCACAGGAAAATCCCCTATGAACTCTTAACCTCATGCTGCATAAGAACAAAGTGGGGCAGTGCTAAACAAGAGACCAAGAAGGCATCTTTAATAATTTTTCACCCAGCTGGAGATGAGGGAGAGTAACAGCCAATCACCAGCAGATTACTACCTAAGAAACCACTGATCTAAGAAGCTGCTGAGCCAGCCCAACTACCTGTGGTACCTCAACAAAAAAAGGAAACTAAATGATGAGAACATACGGACACACAGAGGAACACAACACACACCGGGGCCTATCAGAGGGTGGACGATGAGAGGAAAGAGGGTTCAGGAAAAAAATCACTGACGGGAACTAGGCTTAATATACGGATGATGAAATCATCTGTACAACAAACCCACATAAGTTTACCTATATAACACACCTGCGCATGTACTCCTGAACTTAAAACTTGGTTTGAGAGTTATTTGAAGAAACAAACCTAACAGATGCTCACTTTTTGCCCCTTCCTTTCTGTTCTGCAAAGAGGCATATTCCTCGAAGATATGTAAGAATCTGAAAGTATCCAGCACAGGACTAGTACAAAAATATATAGAGTAGAGTAAACTAGGAGAAATACAGTTGGAAAAAACCATCCCAGAAAATAAGAGGATGAATTCATGAGCTACTCTATATACTCAACTTCACTGAATTTAAGTTCTGAAGAGGAGACCTCAAAGAAAAGTTACAAGAAAGAAGAGATAAGACAATGTAAAGAGATGAGAGCTAGCTGAGTTTGGGCGAAAAAAAGGAGAACTATTAAAAACAAAAACCTAGAAATAACAAAAAGTAGGATAAACATGACTTAAAATGGTCAAGACTTTGAAGCCAAAGCCAGAGAATGAATCTTTAAAAACAGAAGTCAGAGCATGTTATTCTACTCCAAACAGAACTCTTCATTGGTTTTCCACATCACTTAGAGGGCCAAGGCAACACAAAAGAGTGAAACAAACTGGAGAAAATATAAATGTCCTTATTTTCTAATTTTTTATCACAAGTCAGACATAATAAAAACCTGAAATATGAACACAGAAGGAAATGACTCTGTAAAATAATCTCAATCTTTGTATTTTTTTTACGTTAGAGAAATATATTTAGAGAATATAGAACTCTTGTTATGGATATCAAAGTAGTTTTTAAAATACAAAATTACAGTAACTGACTCTATTGTATGTTCTTATGAAAGCATATGACTTTCATATAAGGCAATCTTACATGAATTTCATACAAAGAAGCATTATTTCATATTGCTTAATTTACTTCTTTAAGATTATACCTACCTGCTATTACAATGTGGTGTTGGTAATTAACACGAAGTGTAAACACCTACACTAAATTTTCATTACTATGAACAAATTAGCCTGTATTTCTCTTCATGTATTTTTTTCTCATCTTTACCTAAAGAATTGATCAGATCAAATATCTATTTCAATTCTAATTTATAACTCAACGTATCATAATTCATTAAAAGGCTGTTTGATGAATCCAGAATTTAAAATTAGGGTTATGGATATCAGTCAGTTTAACTTGCGCCTCAGCAACCATGGCATTCAAACCAAATTTACCCAGAACTCCTGGAGCATCTATACAGAACCTTTTAAGTCTATAAACTATATATTGTCTGAAGACTATTCTTCTGATACTTATTCTGAACTAAAATTTGGATACAATTAGTCTTTTACTACCCTGCTATTCTGGAAATCTATTTCCAATATAAAACTAAGAATTCATTTGTTAGCTTATACTTGACTTCTAAAATGTGTAGTATATCTTCTATAAAACTGTCCTAATCAACTTTTAATTTAAAGAGTTAACAGAAATTTAAAATGGATATAACATGAACGAACTGAAGAAATATCCACCAACCAAAATTTCTTCCTGATCAGGTTTCTGGTTCAGATTTCAAAATCTCTCCTGGGCCGGGTGCAGTGGCTCATGCCTGTAATCCCAGCACTTTGGGAGGCCAAGGTGGGTGGATCACCTGAGGTCATGAGTTCGACACCAGTCTGGCCAACATGGTGAAATCCCATCTCTACTAAAAATACAAAAATTAGTTGGGCCTGGAGGTGAATGTCTGTAATCCCAGCTACTTGGGAGGCTGAGGCAGGAAAATCATTTGAACCTGGTAGGTGGAGGTTGCAGTGAGCCCAGATGGCGCCACTGCCCTCCAGCCTGGGCAACAGAGCAAGACTCCGTCTCAAAAAAAAAAAAAAGAATCTCTCCTAGTTCCTTCCTCATTTATGTAAAAGGATATTTTTTATAAAAGGCTATGGCAGTTATCCTCTATAGTGTCAACTTTTATAAGTTAAATACACAACCTGATTAATACTTATCTTCTTGTTAGAGCTCTGTTATCCATAAATTACAGGAGCCCTTACTATTTGCTCAGGGGAGCAAATACCTACCCTGTTCAGGAAGGTACTTACATCATATAAAGCTTTAATAGCTGTTTCTTGATTGTAGAATTTAAAACATATAAATACACTTCTCCAGAGTACATAGAGTCTATTTTTTTTTTCAACCTTTGTCTTTCTAGATTGTGGAAATAAATTCTTTATCATTTCAGAATGTAATAATGGACTTCAAAACTGATAGGGGAGAATTTTTAAGAAATCATATCTAAAAGTCACAGAGAAGATAATTCCTGATACCAACGAATTTATTTACTTGGCAGAACCAAAAAAATGAAGGAAAAAATAGAAATGCTGCTTAAAAAAGTAACAGCCATAATTTTGAATACTATATGCCAGGGACTTCCTAGGTATCTTAATGACATAATTTCATTTGCTTCTTCAAACCTATGAAATTTATAGTATTCCCATTTTTTTAGATGAGGAAGTTGAGGCTCAGAGAGCAAATAAACTTCAAAAGATCATGGAGGTGGTAAGAGGTAAGGCCAGGACTGCATCCAAATCTGTCTGGCAAAAGAGCTTGTGCCATTCACACTACCTGTAGTGTCTCTCATGGCAACACAAAGCCTGATTTATTTCTTTATTCTTTTTTTTGTTTATAAGTAGAAAGCTGAGGTTCTAGTTCAATGGAAATCTAGCCTTGGATTTTACTCCAGCTAATTTTATTCCAAACCCAAGTAAGTTTTTGTTTTAGTTTTCCTAAATTAGAGCCTAACTGATAAGTCTAAACAGAAAAAAGTCTAAGATCTTGAGTTGCACTCATAGACAAATCATTCGCCTTCTTTCCCTTTCCACTTACCTGACACCCTTCAACCCTTAACTTGTACCCATCCCCATTTTTCCCATTCTCATTTCCATTAAAGACTTGAGAAACAGGGCAAAATGTAAACAAATTTCTGAAAAAGAGACACAGTCTAAACTTATATTGCTATAATCACCATCCCAGGCACTTTAAATAAATATGCCAGGAAGGCAAAGTAGACTAACTGCCTGCCTTCTTGGAGTTTACATTCTGGAGGAGATAAAATGACAGTAAACAAGTAATTTGAAAAGGATGTCAGATAACAATAAGCACAAGGAAAAAAGATAACAGGAGAGGGGGATTAGGTGGTAGTGGCAGTGACCAAGGAAAATCTTGTTGATGAGGTGGTATCTGAGCAAGGACATGAAAAGGTTCAGGGTGTTAAGTGGCTGAGGAAGGTTTAAGGCTAAGGAAACAGCAGCACAAAGAACCAGAGGTAGAAGGTGGCCAGTCGGGTTAGAGCAGAGCAAATAAAAAGAGAGTAGTAGAAATTCAAGTCAGAAGAAATCTGAGGTGGGGAGATAATGTACAGCTCTAAGGCCAATGTAAAAACTTAACTTTTTTATTGAGAACTGAGAACAATTAAATTCATCTAAAATTGTATTTTTCCTTTGAAAAATAGCTACATGAGCTATATTACCTCTTTAAACTGATAAAACATTTAAAGTATTTTCACTTTTTATGTGAAGAGTGCCTCACACTTATAATCTCAGCACTTTGGGAGGCTGAGGCAGGCAAATCACCTGAGACCAAGAGTTCAAGACCAGCCTAGCCAACATGGTGAAACCCCATCTCTACTAAAAATACAAAAATTAGCCGGGCCTGGTGGCGCACACCTGTAGTCCCAGCTACTCAGGAGGCTGAGGCAGGAGAATCCCTTGAACCTGGGAGGTTGTAGTGAGCTGAGATCATGCCACTGCACTCTAGCCTGGGCCACTCAGCGAGACTCTGTCTCAAAGAAAAATTTAAAAAGTATTCTTTCAAAGGTAAGTTCAAATAGCTTTTTATACAAGTACCATGGTTAATTTTACACATGATTTGTACTTGAATTATTCAGAAGAAACTAAGCATTCTTTCAAATGCTTATTTCAAAGCTGACATCTATATACTGTCATGCTCATGATAAGACTCATTTGACTATCATACTTACAGAAACCAGGAAGTCAACCTTCTACAAGTAACTAAAAATACTTTTTGCAAACATTTACTTTTAAAAGGAAGGGATTAAGTCAACTTTGAGCATTTGAAAAGTTTCTCCTAGGTGTAAAAATAAAAAATGAAAAAAAAAAACCAAAAAACAAAACCAAACCCTTCATGTGGAATCATATAAAATAATCTTTATGACAAAACAAAAATTATCAGAATTCTGTGTTAAAATAAAAAATGCAGCAGTAGACTTCTTATGCAAAGTCCTAAACTGTTTCTTAGATGATATTTGTGTAGAAAATTCCATAAACTTGTGTTCCATTAATTTATATTATTAAAAGAAGTAATTTTTTTCAACCTCCTCAGTTCTTTCCTTGAGTATATTTTAGCTGAAAATTAATAAGGAACAGGCATCTTCAGGGAAGTACGTCAGCAGTGAAATTATTCATAAACTAACAAAATATTAGCCAGGTCCACGTTTAACCATATTTAATTTTATATGATCATGAAATCTGTTATAGAAATAAGGTATTTTTTAAAATTCAGATGGATTCTTAAATTTTTATGAATTTGTAATGGCAAAACTCTGGGTTATTATTTAATGAAATCTTCACACCAAATTTCACCCTCTGAGCCCTCCTTTCCACAAACTATCAAAGGAATACTACTACTTATCCAATTTCATTATGCATGTATGTACGTAATTTGGCAACACAACCTCAAATTAATGACACATATCCTTTGCCAATAAATATCATTACAATCATCTGGCTATAACAAGAGTATTTCTAAACTCTGTCTGCTTGCCTTTTTTGGAACTGTAGGTAGTCTGACCACAATAGGAGCTATTCTATCATAGACAGTTCTAGTATTACTTCATATTGTAAAGACTTAAATGGTTTAGAAAAAATAATAAAGGAGTGTAATTGACTAAAAGTATTTTACAGGCCCTCAAGTAGGGTTAGATAAAAGCTATTTAAACACAGAAATCTTGCTGGCATTGCCTTCAAAATATACCTCCTATCAGACTATTTCTTACTGTCTCCACCGTTGTATTTGGTATAAACCACCATTACCTCCACCTAGGAGAACTGCAACCATCTCCTATAATTCTGTGCTCAATGAGGCCTACTATAACTGCTCCATATAATACCCTATATAGGCCGGGCATGGTGGCTCACTCCTGTAATCCCAGCACTTTGGGAGGCCGAGGCTGGCAGATCACGAGGTCAGGAGATAGAGACCATCCTAGCCAACAAGGTGAAACCCCGTCTCTACTAAAAAAACAAAAATTAGCTGGGTATGGAGGCGCGTGCCTGTAATCCCAGCTACTTGGGAGGCTGAGGCAGGATAATCACTTGAACCAGGGAGTTGGAGGTTGCAGTGAGCTGAGATCATGCCACTACACTCCAGCCTGGCAACACAGCGAGACTCCATCTCAAAAAACAAAAATAAACCAACAAACAAACAAAAACAACCAAAAAACCCCTTACATACAATGCTTATCCCACCTTGATTATCCTGATCTACTTTTTCATTTTTTTAAAGCACTTATCATTTAATATACTATAAAATTCACTTGTATTTATTGCTTGTTTTCCTTATCAGAGTATAAGCTACAAGAGGGCAGCAATCTTTGTTTTGTTCTTTAATGTACTCTAAGCACCCAGAAGAAGATATGTGATCAGTATTTATAGAATGAATACAAAAATAAGTTTCAGCTGATAAAACAAATATGAACAACCAGGTCATGCAGTAAATAGTCAATTATGACTGAGAAACATTAAGAATAACAAAAATATACATAATGTGTTCTTATTACTCAGAGGTTACCATACCAGATAAAATAAGAAGTTCAATGATTTCTGCATCTCCAAGGTAAGCTGCAGCGTGCAATGGGGTTCGCTTTTCATTGTCCTGTGATAATAAGGAAAGGTAGGAAATACGTTTTAAAATAAGGTTAATTTTAATAATAGTTTAAATAACCACAGCAATCCCCCCCCAAGCCATTATTAACTATCAGCTTATTACTTTTATAACTCTAGCCTAGACTGCAAGTCCAAATTTAAAAAAAAAAAAAAAGGATGTGACCAGCCTGGGCAACACAGCAAGACCTTGTCTCTACAAAATTTTTTTAACAATTAGCCAGGCATGCAAGTGAATGAGGCTGCAGTGAGCCATGACCACACCACTGCACTCCAGCCTGGGTAACAGAGCAGGACCCTGTCTCTACTAAAAATGAAAAAAAAAACAAACAACAAACAAAAACACAGGGAATTTCCTTGCTAAGGCAAAAGCCTAAAAAAAAAATTTTTGACCTTAAAATAGTGGTATAAAGTGCAGCAAAGAATAAAAATAAAAACCTAAAATGACAATGAAATAGCTTCTTAGACTTTCTTTGAATAAAGATGCTTGTGCTGCTGATATATATAGGAAAATTTTACTTCATACTAATCTTTTCATCAGCGTATTTCCGCAGTTTTACAGTTTAGAACTGTTAACGTAATTGAATAAAATAAACCTTAACAAACTAAAAGATTTGCTTATCAAAATGTTTCCACAAGAGTACCCTCAGGGGCAAAAAGAGAAAATATTTCTGGGGATTTGACATTATACTTTAAAGCAATTTTAAGTTTTTTCTTAACATTCCTGCCAGTTTTACTTTCATTTCCAAAATATATTCATGTCTGTTTCAATATAAAAAATACATACTCATCCAAATCTTCCTCTAGGAAAAGAAGCTACCTCTAATGCATGTTTCATGGACCTCCTACCAGAAAACAACAGTGCTCTCCAGTTCAAGATGCAAGGCTTTAGAGTAATGTCACATTCAGGGATTTTTAATTCATAGATACCCTATCTAAAGTTACAACAGAGTATTACTGACTTGGCTGCATCTTTAAAAAACTATTCAGAAATACTTATATTGAAACTTACATCCTTAATTTTTGATAAAGGCTTTTGTGACAGATTGTTAGTTGTTTTCTACTACGTTCTTCCTTTTGTCCACAGGAATAAAATTTTAGCTGGTCACTTAGCCACCCAGTGAGAGAATACATTCCAAGCCTCCCTTGAAGTTGTTGCTTAGTGTGGACCAATAGTATGTGAGTGGAAATTAATAACAGGCACAACTTCCAGGTCATCTTCAACCTAAAAGACAACTACTTTAGGCCGGGCGTGGTGGCTCACGCCTGTAGTCCCAGCACTTTGGGAGGCCAAGGCGGGTGGATCATGAGGTCAGGAGATCGAGACCATCCTGGCTAACATGGTGAAACCCCGTCTCTACTTAAAAAAAAAAAAATTAGCCTGGCGTGGTGGCGGGCGCCTGTAGTCCCAACTTCTCGGGAGGCTGAGGCAGGAGAATGGCGTGAACCTGGAAGGCGGAGCTTGCAGTGAGCTGAGATTGCACCACTGCACTCCAGCCTGGGCGACGGAGCGAGACTCTGTCTCAAGAGATAAAAAAGGACAACTACTCTAGAACAGGGCTAATTGCTTCCTGCTTCCCACAGGCTAGAAGGCACATGTGAAACTGAGCCCCTTTGACCATGCAAATGTAGGCCAATATACTAGCATTCTGTCAAGTAACAAGATCTGGAATAATTAATCCTATAGAAAAGAGTTGCCTTACCAGCTTGGACCACTGACTTTCAGGCTATTAAGAGAAATAAACTTATTTAAAGTAGGTACTGTATTTAGGGGGCCTCTTACCATATTAGAATACTACTACAGTTTTCAAGATTTAAACAAATGAAAAATCATACTTCACTTTGTAATAACTTTCTTGTTTAGGAATCCCTTAATTACTTTAAGAAAAAATAGTCGGGCCATTGAGAATTAAAGTAAAAACCTGCTTGCTAGGCAAAAGAGGGATTAAATATCTACAGGCAATCCAAAAAAGGCTTAGCTGTAGTATATGACATTATTATAAAGAGGTATCTTAACATTTGGGAGGCTGTGGTGGGAGGATCACTTGAGGCCAGGAGTTCTACACCAGCCTAGGCAACACAGTGAGACCTCATATCTATAAAAAATAAATAAGTAAATAAATTAGCTGGGTTGGTGGCATGCACCTGTAGTCCTAGCTACTCAGCAGGCTGAGGTAGGAGGATGGCTTGAGTCCAGGAGCTTGAGGCTGCTGTGAGCTATGACCATGCCACTGCACTCCAGCCTGGGCAACAGAGCAAGATCTTCTCTGGTGGGGGGCGGGGGGGAATGTGTGTAACATATAATTACCACTGGTCTCATTAAACATTTCTTCTTATAATTTTAATATTGCTTTTGTCCTTGTAACAGGTGTTCCAGCAAAGGGAGGTTGATATAGTGCCAATGTTAAATTGTTCAATAAGCTAAGAGTTCTTTCTCTCACCACAATTACCACAAGACCTTGTTTTTTATTCCAATATATACCACCCCAGGAAACAGAATGCTCTGCACAGAAATTATTCAACAAACAATTGTTGAAAGAGCTAAGGCAGAACCACTATAGTAACAGAATACATGCAAAGATGAGTCCTAATTTAGTCATTTTTTAAAGAAAGGACACTTTGCCTAGGCTTTTCAATGTTACTCATTAACACAGCAATCTTCCTAGAGTGTTTAAATATGATCAGATTTAGTGAAATTGAGAAACATCTATTGCACCAGATACACCACACACATAGCACAACAACACAGAAAGTGAGTCATCCATGTGTGAGAGATGTCTGGAATTCCATGACTCAATGCCTCTCAAATCCCATTAATGTGTTTTATGATTCATATGAACACAGTTTTTCCTCTCTGCAAATCAATTTGAAGAAAAGGGAGAAATAAAACTGGCTAATTTTGAAAGAAAGAATTTATATATCATATTTTACTACAGTTAAACATTGAAAATTAGGTAATATTTCAGATTTCTTTCAGCAAAATGTATTAAAATTAAAAAGTGACGATCCCCTTAGACACAGTAATTCCATTTTAAGACTTTTTTTTTTTAAAGGCCTACATGTGTCCAGATAAATGATTAAGTATATTTATTGAATCACCATAGGAGGCAAAATGCTAGAAACAACTTAAATGTCTGCTAAATGGTTACCTAAAATTATAAAACACAAACAAACTTTTAATCTTTATTTAACTGACTCACATGATTAACCAATATCCTTGGCTTCCTGAGTAAAATTAATAGATGACTATGGCACATTAAATATTCTGACTGGCAGTTTACCACTAACAAACCCATACAGTTCTGCCCCCATGATGGGGTATGTTTATCAAGGGTAAGCTGTGTTTGTTACCACAACTGAAGAATCAATAAAAGCAAACTACTGAAAAAAAGCAAGTGCTATTGAATTGGGTATGGCTGAGATAATTGGAAACACTAAGGCAAACAGTAAACAGTAAAAACAGGGGTTTTGCCCTAAGATTATTTCTTAAGGGTCTAATTTCTCACATCAGCTACAGAAAGTCTAAATGGAAGTTACAGATAATGCACTCTGAGTATGGTCTGAGCAAGGAAGAGAACACTGAACACCCACCTGTCAGTGGACTCCACATCCAATGAAAAAGCCTTGGCCTAACTTTAAAAAAAAAAAAAAAGGCTGGAAATACACAGTCACACTGAAATGCTCAGAGATCACATTTTAGAATTCCCAACTACCATATATCAGATGAGAGGTCTTCTAGTTGTACATCCACACAATGAAATACTGTGCTTCCAGTGTAAAATAAGAAGCAGACCTCAGTGTTCCTTATCAATGGAACAATCTCTAAAGCACAGCATTAAACGAAAAATGCAGGTTCAGAACCACTGTAGTTAAAAGGTTCTACATACACTTAGGCTTGAATATGTATGAAATATCTCTGGAAGAATACTCAAAAAATGAACACAGTAATCTTACCCCTGGGGAAATAAGTTTGTTGACTAGGGTCTGAGTGTGTAAGAGAATTATTTTTCATTATTTGTAGTCTTCTACAGGTACATGTTTTACAAAGAAAAACAAAACAGAAAAAATTAAAAATAACTTATTCAATCAACTGAGAAGCATCGTAATAAAAATTCTAAAAATAATTTCCCATAACCAGGCATTTTGTAAGTACTAGGTGCCCATTAAAATTTTTTTTCTTAAGTCAGTTTAGTTTAGAAGCCATTACATCTCAATGTATTATTCCAAAATAATCCCAAATAGAATTATTAAATACACACCAGACTGAAGTTTTCGAACTCATTCAATCATATACTTTATATACTTTTTTAAAGTTTTACTTTAAGTTCTGGGATGCATGTGCAGAACGTGCAGGTTTGTTACACAGGTATACATGTGCCATGGTGGTTTGCAGCACCTGTGCAGGTTTGTTACACAGGTATACATGTGCCATGGTGGTTTGCTACACCTATCAACCCATCATCTAGGTTTTAAGCCCTGCACGCATTAAGTATTTGTCCTAAAGCTCTCCCTTCCCTTGCTCCCCCACCCTGTGACAGGCTCTGGTGTGTGATATTCCCCTCCCGGTGTCCATGTGTTCTCATTGTTCATCTCCCACTTATGAGTGAGAACATGCAGTGTTCAGTTTTCTGTTCCTGTGTTAGTTTGCTGAGAATGATGGATTCCAACTTCAGCCATGTCCCTGCAAAGGACATGAACTCATTCTTTTTTATGGCTGCATAGTATTCCATGGTGTATACATGTCACATTTTCTTTATCCAGTCTGTCATTGTTTCCAAGTCTTTGCTATTGTGAATAGTGCTACAATAAACATACGTGTGCATGTGTCCTTATAGTAGACTGTCAATCATATACCTTTAAGGAAATACATTTTTCTTACAGCTCTTACATAAGTGCTATGAGAGGTATTTTATACATATGATTAGGACTACAAAAAGTGATTGCTTACTCTCCCCAAATAAAAACAAAAAACAGTTTTAGCTCTTACAGCAATTATCTTGAGAGACAGAAGGTGAAATACATTAAAAGTTCTGGCCTAAATAAGACCAATGATTGTTAATTACTCTGGGGTTGGGTCATAGGCATGAGCTGAGACAGTGCATTACTGAAGTGCTACACAAGTAGTCGAAACATGAGAGAATTTCTCTGTGGTGACGGAATGGTTCTGTATCTTGAATGTGCTAGTGGTTACACATGTGCCAAAATGCCGATTCATGCACAAAGCCATCACCACAATTACCACACACCACACACAACCCCTCTCCCCCAAATGAGTGCTTGCAACAACTGCTGAAATCAAATTAAGGTCTGTAGTCTAGTTAGTTGTATTATGCCAATATCAATTTCCTGGTTTTGACAATGCACTAAAAGTTATCACCACTGAAGGAATCTCACGATGGAAACATTGCGCTGTGCTGTACCATCTGCAATTTCTGGTGTGTCTATAATTTCTTCAAAATAAGTGTTTAAAAAGTATTCAGAAGCACCCTGAATTATTCTTTAGTTTATATATTATGTTACAATGAACCTTAGAAGCAAGCTAAAAAAAAAAAAAAACACTAGGAAAGCTTAGATAACAGGAATAAAGGAGGCTGTGAGAAAAAGAATTTATGGTGGGATGCCAAGATCAGGACAGGCAAAGGGTTAGATCCATGAGGTGACTTAAATTAAATCTGGAACTAAGACTGCATTTGTACATTTTCAGCGGAAGTTTTACCTTAATGCAGATTTCAAGATCAAGCTCTAAGAGGAAACATATAAAGTAGAATAATAGGGAAGTGAAAAGAAAAAAATGACAAAGTGAAAGACAAATATTTGTTCAAGGCAAAATACTTAAAAGTGACTCAGAATTCATCCACTTCGGTTGGATTCAATCACAACCTTTAGAGCAATGATACAGGTCTGTAATTCTGCCCTTGTCCAGGTCTTGAAAATGTTCATGTACACTAGCAATAACTCCTTAGAAGACTAGTAGTAACAGCAAACAAAACAATTAACACTTACCTAGTGCTTACTTTCTGCTAGGACTGCTTTAAGCACTTACCAAATAGGGTTAAGTATGCAACTGTATCTCCTTATTTTACAGATAAGGAAATCAAAACAGAAAAGTTTAAGAAACTCATTCAAGATCATAGGAAGTGGCAGAATCAGACTCAAGCACAGATAGCTGGACTCTGAGGTGCATGTTGTTAATGTATTATGCTGCCTCTATTTATAATATTCCTCTACCAGCTTGATCACAGTCCACTTAAAACTAATCATTCTCCCTCAAAGCATTCTGTAGTCTGACTTCACTTTTTTCTGGTCAACAGCACAGTTTTCTTTGTATTCTTCTGTCCTTTCTCTATTTTTCCCATTTACACCTAATAGTCGCTCTCTTTCTTGCCCCTATCATGATGCTTTTTGCTTCCATTCCTATTGCTATCAGACTAAAACTTCCCTGATAAATATTTACATATCATCAATGCTCAGGTTATGGTCCCCAGAACTCAGGTGGACCTGGCTAGGACTCATCAGATCCACTCTTCTCTTGCGCCTTTATAAAATAAGTTTTGATTATCCTGCTGTCCTCGAGATCTGCACTCAGGGAAGCCTCATGGTGAACCTCAGTCTTAAGGATATAGCTCTGTAAGATATTGGTGAATACCTACAGCTACTTCAAGCAAGATAATTCTGGCTTACTCTGGTACAGAAGTCATGCTTAGTACTCTTACAGCTATTTGGGAGAATATTCACATTGTGTTTTTAGTTAACGTCATTTTAAAATTTACTATCACCCTTCCAGGATCTTATTCTCAGACCACATCAGAGATCCAACAGGCTTACCTGCCAGCAGATAAGACTTGGAGGCAATTTCACTTTCACTATCTCACTTGCAACTCTGCTCAATCACCTTTACTGGCTGTTGTCACCAACACCAATCACCTCCATTCTGCCTCCTTAACCTCATATTCAAAAACTACTAACCAATAGCTGGAACCATAACAGACACAGAATACATGGCACATTTTCATCTGTACACATTCCCTCTGGCCAGAATGTCTTTCCACTACCCGAATTCCCTCTACTCTTCAAGGCCCAGTTCAGTTTCTATTTCTTTCACAAAGTCTTCAGGACCATGTCAGTCCACTGAGATTTATCCATCCTATACTCCTATTACAACATTATTATCTGTACCATATAAGGTGGCATTCTTGTTAATACTCAGTTTTGGGTTTATGTCATGGCTTCAAAATTTGGTAAAAAGTATCTAGAGAAAACAAACTGTATATGTCCACATAATACCTGGCTTAAAGTTATGTACCTTATAGGCACTAGAAAGAATTTAACAAATTATGTTAGTGGACAACACTTGCCATGATTCAATGATATGCTAATGTGTTATAGGTTGTAGAAGACTTCCATATTGATTTTGGGTATGAGAATAAAGCACATTTTAGAACTACCTCTGACAGACAACTGTAAAATAACTGTTAAAACCAGTTCCAAGATGTATGCTATGGTCCTTTTCCTCCAAGGCATACTTTGAAAACCTCTGTGGAACCTTAAAGTTTCAGATTATATGAAAAATCACTAGCATTTATCAGAGCAATGTAACTTTAAGGAAAAATTATAAATAGTACACATTTCTATTATCATCCTCAATAATTACTATTATTGAATACATATATATATTAGAAAGCATTACTAGGTACAGAAATCTAACTTAAACCAGTTTAGGCAAAATTGATTTACAGGAAGGACACTGAAGCATCTACTGGAATTGAGCACTGAACAACCAAAATTGAGGAAAGGCAGGCATGTGGCTAAGTCATAAGAACAAATGAAATAAAACACTTGAAATACTCAGGACTCTGTCTTTTGTCTCTGTTTCTTCTTTGCACATGAGCAGATTTTTCTGCCTTCACAGAACACTTTTTTTCATGGTAGGGAATAAGCCATCACAACACCTGACATTTACTCTTAGAACTTCAGCAGCCCAAGGAGAAGTCTCTTAATTCAATCTCCCAGAAGAATATCTGACTGGCTTAATTTGGTGCTCACCAAATTTGCTCATAAATTTAATGCTTACTTCTATATTAACTGAAAGTAGGGGATGATTAACATGGCAGTTCCTGTAGTAACTATGTATAATGCGGACAGCGTCTTAGAAAAGAAGAGTAAACCTGAAGATTTTTATTATGTGCAACCATTGCATAAAGCACTTAAAACATCTTATTTACTTTGTAAAATTATCGTACAGTTTATAGCATGCAACAAAATGATGAACACTGGATCAGTCTGCTTTGCATTGCTACAAAGGAATATCTGAGGGTGGGTGAATCTACAAAGAAAACAGGTTTATTTGGCTTATGGTTCTACAGGCTGTGTAAGAAGCATGGCACCAGGCCAGGCACAGCGGCTTGTGCCTGTAATCCCAGCACTGTGGGAAACCCAGGCGGGCGAATCACCTGAGGACAGGAGTTGGTGACCAGCTTGGCCAACATGGTGAAACAACATCTCTACTAAAAATACAAAAATCAGCCAGGCATGGTGGTGGGCACCTGTAATCCCAGCTACTCAGGAGGCTGAGGCAGCAGAATCGCTTGAACCCGGGAGGTGGAGGTTGCAGTGAGCCAAGATCCCGCCACTGCACTCCAGCCTGGGTGACAGATCGAAACTCTGTCTCCAAAAAAAAAAAAAAAAAAAAAAAAGGGATGGCACCAGCATCTGCTTCTGGTGAGGGCCTCAGGAAGCTTACAATGGTGGCAGAAGGTGAAAGGAAAGCAGGGGTGTCACAAGGTGAAAAGAGGTATCGAGAGAGAAGAGCGGGTGCCAAGCTCTTTAAACAACCAGCTGTTGCATGAAGTAGGAGAGCTAGAACTCACATTTACTGCTGGGAAGGCACCAACCCATTTATAAAGGATCTGCCCCCATGATCCAAACACTTCCCATTAGACTCCACCTCCAAGACTGAAGATCACATTTCAACAAGAGATTTGGAGGGGACAAACATCCAAACGATATCATTTATTTTCAAAAGCACTTGAAACATTAAGATAAACCATATTCTGAGCCAAAACCAAACCTTAACACATTAAAATAAATCAAAATCATACAAAGTATGTTCTTTGGCCATAACAAAATTAAATTGGAAATAAATAACAGAAAGATAACCTGACAATTTGAAAAGTGCCAAGTATTTGGGATTCAAAGAATATTTCAGTAGTAAAGTAGAATAAATGTAGAAAACGAATTCTAAATAACTCATGTAAAGAGGAAGGCTCCAAGAACATTAGAAAAATATTTTGAATGGAATGAAAATGAATACAACACATTAAAATTTTGGGGATAAAGTTAAAGCAATAGAGAGCAATTTATGTATTAAATGTTTGTATCAGAAAAGGTCTCACTAATTTAAGCTTTCAATTAAACTAGAAAAAAAGGGCAAAATAACCAGCAAAAAAAAAAGCAGGATGAAAATGATAAAGATGAAAACAAAACAAAAATAGAATATTAGTGAACTCAAAAGCTGATTCTTTGAAAAGATAAATATAATTAGTAATCTTCTAGTCAGAATGATCAAAGGAAAAAATAATCTGTATCAAAACTAAGAGGTGATTATCAATAAAATCCCCAAAACATAAAAAGATATTGAAGCCAACATTATTATCCTGATACCAAAACCAGACAAAGATATTACGAACACACAAAAACCAAAACAGAGATGAATATCCCCCATCAACACAGATGTAAATATCTTCAACTAAATATCAGCAAACTGCATTCAGCAATATATGAAAAGGGTACTACATCACGACCAACTGGAGTTTATTCTGGGATCACAAGTCTTATTCAACTAGAACCAAATGGAGTAAATTCAACATATTAGCAGACTAATAAAAAGAAAGGTCATATAATCATCACATTTACCAAAACCCAATATCTACTCATGATCTTTATTTATTTATTTATTTTTTTGAGACAGAGTCTCCCTCTGTTGCCCAGGCTAGAGTGCAGTGGCGCAATCTTGGCTCACTGCAACCTCCACCTTCCAGGTCCAAGTGATTCTCCTGTCTCAGCATCCTGAGTAGCTGGGATTACAGGCACACACCACCACACACGGCTAGCTTATAATTTTTAAAACTCTCAGCAAACTTAGAGGGGAATTTTCTTAACCCAATAAAGCGTATTTACAAAAATCTACAGATGACAGGTAATTTAACGGTGAGAGTGAATGCTTTTTTTCTGAGATAGGAATGAGGCCAAAATGTCTACTCTCACCACTCCTACTCAAGTACTTGTCAGTAAAATAAGGAAAAGCAAAAAAACTTATCAACTGAGAAAAAAGAAGGAAAAGTATATTTAGTCATAGATGGCATATTATTTATAAAGAAAATCCCAAGGAATCTTAAAAAAAAAAAAAAATCCTAGACTAAGTTTAGGAAAGTTGTTGAATGCAAGGTCAATATACAAAACCAACTATATTTCTTACTAGCAATTAACAAGTGAAAGTTATACTAAAAAAAGGTATCATTTACAATAGTATCAAAAGATAAAAAGAGAAGGAAAATAAATGCTTAAGTATAAATCTAATAAAAATTTGTAAGATTTGGGCCAGATGCAGTGGCCCACTCCTATAAACCCAGTACTATGGGAGGCTAAGGTGGGCAGATCACCTGGGGTTAAGAATTCAAGACCAGCCTGGCCAACATGGCGAAACCCTGCCTCTACTAAAAATACAAAAATTAGCTGCATGTGGTGGTGTGCGCCTGTAATCCCAGCTACTTGAGAGGCTGAGGCAGGAGAATTGCTTGAACCCAGGAGATGGAGGTTGCAATGAGCCAAGACTGCACTCCTGCCTGGGTAACAGAGTAAGACTCCATGTCAAAAAAGAAAAAAAAATTGCAAGATTTGTATGCTGAAAACTACAAAACACTCCCCAAAAAATCAAACACCACCTAAGTAAATGATGAGAGATGCCATGTACATGAATTGGAAGACTCACTATTGCTAAAATGCCCATTTTCCTCAATTTGATCTATAGATTCAATGCAATCACAATAAAAATCCTCACGGGATTTCTTGTAGATATTAAAAAGCTAAAATTTATGTCTAGAAATAAACCCACACAAATATGATTGATTTTTGACAAAGGCAAGTCAATGTATAATATTTTCAACAAATGGTCCTGGATAACCACATGACAAAAAACTAACCTCCATCTATACCTAACACCTAAAGCAAATGTTAACTTAAAAGGAATCATAGACCTATTTCCCAAATCTAAAATTATTACACTTAGGAGAAAACCGTGGGTTGCATAAAGAGCTCTTAGATCCAATACCAAAAGCAAAATCCATGAAGTTAATGAATTAAACTTCATCAAAAAGAGACTTTACTTGTACTGAGAAAGACACAGTTAAGAGGATAAAAAGACAAAGCATGCATTGGGAGAAAATGCTTGCAAATCACAGATCTGACAGAGAACTTGAATTCAGAATATATAAAGAACTCTTAAAACTCAAAAATAAGAAAACCACCCAACAAAATATGGGCATTTAAATTATGCTGGGACAATGTGGTACCTATTTGGAAAAGAACAAAAACAAAAACCAAACCCAAACCACCACCTCACATTATATGTAAAATTTAACTGCAAATATATTATAAAACTAAATGTAAACAGCAAAATATTAAAAGCACTCATATATAAATATGGAATATTATCTTTACAACTCAAGTTAGGAAAAGACTTCTGAAACAAGACATCAAAAGCATTAACTATTTTTTAAAAACTGAAAAACAAGGCATAAAAAATTAAGACCTCATGTTTAATGACACGATAAAGAATTTTGAAAAGACAAACTGGAATGGGAGAAGATATCTGTAACACATGGAGGTCAAAAAGGGTTCATATCCAGAATATAAAAAGACTTGCTGCAAATTAGGTAAGACACAACTCAAAAATAGGCAGGAGATTTATTTATGTATGTATTTATTTATTTTTCAGACAAAGTCTTACTCTGTCACCTAGGCTGGAGTGCAGTGGCATAATCTCAGCTCACTGTAACCTCCACCTTCAGGGTTCAAGCAATTCTCCTGCCTCAGCCTCCCGACTAGCTGGGACTACAGATGCCCACCACCATGTCTGGCTAATTTTTGTATTTTTAGTAGAGATAGTGTTTCACCATGTTGACCAGGCTGGTCTTGAACTCCTGACCTCAAATGACCCACACACCTTGGCCTTCCAAAGTGTTGGGATTACAGGCATGAGCCACCGTGCCCGGCCCAGGAGATTTAACAGGTACTTCATAAAAGAGACTGGCTATATGCATGTCTAATTAACATATAAAATGTGCCTGAAACTGTCATAAAAAAGCAAGCTAAAATAACAACATACAACTATGTAGGAGGAAAAATCAGTTTTTCCCTTCAACTCACACATCACTCTATACAAAACCAGTACTTGATGTGTGGAGGCTGTTTCCTCACGCAACAAAGCAATTCCCTGGAGGACACCAGCTGGGTGTACTCTAATTCCATTCAATCCTGACACTATCTACCTGAAGACAGCATCAGATCTCAAAGAGAGTGCTCAGTCCCAAAAGACTGCCCCTTACTTCAGATGCCAGTCCCTACTAGTAGGTTTTCACCTATACTTCTCACCAACTGGCTACAAATTGAGGTGCCTACTATCTCCTTCTCAGGTTTGTTTAGTTTGCTAGAGGACCTCGAATAACTCTGGGAACACTTAATTTATATTTACTGATTTATTAATAACACAAAAAAGGGTACAGACGAACAGCCAGATGAAAGAGATGTATAAGGCATGCATCTTCCATGGAAGCATGTGCAACTTCCATTCCCTCTCTGGGTGCACCACCCTCCAGGAACTGCCACATGTTCAGCTACTGGAAAATCCCTGAACCCCGTCCTTTTGGGCTTTTATAGAGGATTCATTACATAAGCATGATCAAACAAATAGCTACTGGTAGCCAACTCAACATGCAGTCCCTCTTCTTTCTCCAGAGATTGGGGGATGGGGGGTTTGAAAAGTTAAAGCCCTCTAATCATGCGTTGGTCTTTCAGGTGACAAACCCTCATCTTGAAGATGAGGGGCCTCATAACCATAAAAAAGACACTTATCACCCCAGACATTCCAAGGGTTTTTTAGAAGCTATATGCTAGGAAACTGGACCATGTCCAAATAAACACTTTACCATATCATACACTACATACTTCGAAAACCAAGAATGTGGTCCAAAGATGTGGACCAGTAAGAATTCTCACACAGTGCTCATGGAAGTTTAAGTTGTTTAATATCACATTATCAAGTAAAGTTGAATATATGTATAGCCAAGTATTTATATTACAGAAATGCATGCTTATGTGTATCAGAAGACATGTTTACAAATAGTTGCATCGTTCAAAATAGAAACAAAATGTGAAACAACCCAATTACACATCAATAGCGGAATGGATAAACTGTGTTAGATGCATTCAGTGGAATTAGGTAAATTTTTAAAACAAAATAGCGTTGCACAAAAGAACACAGACTCGAAGAATATATACTGTATATCTACTTGATTCAAAATATGCAAAACTAAATTGTATTGCTTAGGGAAGAATAAGTAGGTGGCAAAATTATAAAGAAAACCAAAAGAGACTATTATAGAAATTTACTGGTTACACTGAGGGGTGGGGTGGAAAGTTTTGATCATAAAGTGGTCACCAACAAGAGCACTTCTGAGGTGCTAACGATGTTTTCTGATCCGGGGCGTGGTTACATTTACATATTAATTAAATTGTACATTTGTTTTATATAATTTAAGTTTATTATATTTCCTAATTTTAAAAAGGTTAAAAGGAGGAGGAAAGAGTTGGTTATGAAAGTGTACCCATTCTTCCAACATATCAATTAAAACACATCTGAATTAAGAGGTAAAATATATCAAAGAATTGACAGAAGAAAGGCTCTGAAATATTTCCAGCCTAAGAACAGCAGTTTCTCTTGTTGCTTTAGGAAGTTTTGTTCTCCTGAACTAATGCTCAAAATGAAAAAAAGTCACCTAAAACTGAAAAAACTACTTATCCTTTATATACTCATGTCCCCTCCCTAAGCACCAATTTGGTTCCACGTGGAATCAGGAATAAAAGTAGAAATTTTATTACCAGAGATCTGTGCAACGCAATCTTGGGGTAGGGCGGGGGGGAAGTAATCTAGTTTCTGTGCAAATAAAACCCCAAACCCTCACTGTACATATTTATCTTCCAAACCAATGATGAAACTTTGACCTACAGTATTTGTAACTGTTATTTCTCATATACAGAGACACATGTGTTCTAAATGATGAGTTTATTATTTTTTGAGCTAGTCAAGTGTCAGCTGCCCAAGTACAATTAAGCTAAACAGGCTTCTTTCAATAAACTTGAAACAGAAAGAGTGAAACAAAACACATGTGTACCCGAAATATGGAGAATGGCAGTATTCTCTTATGAAATAATAAGTTTGTTATCATTTGCAGTTTTCTGTTTATGGTCTGTCAAGAGCATTGACTTCAGAGGGGCAACCTGGACAGCTGACTACTCCCATCACCAAAACCAAACTATAAACACACACACACACACCCTCTCCGCCCTACCCCTCTCAATACCCATACATAATATAATCAAATACCTTTAGATTATAAACTTGCTAAAGTCAGGGGCTATGTCTTGTTTATATTCATTCGCTTCTAACACTTATTAAATAGCTACTATTTATCATACTCTGAGTATAAAAACAGGGAATAAGTCAAACAAGATTCCTATCTCCAGAGTTAGAGCCATTGAACGTGAAACAAGTCAATTAATATGATGACTGTTACAAGGGAGAAGTTCAGAGTGCTATGGACACCTATTAGGCTGATGTAATACCAGCTGGGAGACCAGCAAAGCAATTCCAGAAAAATATACTTATGTATGATATTAATTTTCTATTGCTGCATAACAAATTACTAAAAGTCCAACAGCTTAAAACAAATCATCTTTTAGTTCACAGTTTTAAGGGCAGTAATTCAGGCATGGTGTGACTGGGTTCTCTGCTGAGGGTTACACAAAGTTGAAATCAAGGTGTTGATGGGCTGTGTTCTCACCTGGAGGTCTGACTAAAAGGAAAAAAAAAATCTATTTTTTGGCTCATTCAGGCAATAGTCAGTTCTTTGTCCTTGTAAGACCTCCATTTTCCTTTCCCGGTTGTCAGCCAGAGGTCACCCTCCAGTAGCAGAGAATGTCTGAGTTCTTACCATATGGCTCCCTCCATCTTCAAAGTCAGTAACAGAGAATATCCTTCACATCAAATCCCTCTCATATTTCTAATCTCCTACTCCCTTTGTTCTTAACTCTAGACCCAGATTTAGAGTTCATGTGATTAGGACAGACCCATCTAGATAACCTTACTTACCTAGAGTCAGCTTTATGCTCTGCCAGATGACATAAACTAATCAGGAATGAGACCTGATATGCTTTGGCTCTGTGTCCCCGCCCAAATCTCATCTTAAATTGTAATAATCCCTACGTGTCAAGGATGGGACTACGTGGAGGTAATTGAATCATGGGGGGCAGTCTCCCCTATGCTATTCTCATGATAATGAGTGAGTCTCAGGAGATCTGACGGTTTTATAAGTATATGGCATTTGCCCTGCTGGCAATCATTCTCTCTCCTGCCACCCTGTGAAGAGGTGTCTTCTGCCATGATTGCCATGACTGTAAGTTTCCTGAGGCCCCCGCAGCCAAGCAGAACTGTGGGTCAATTAAGTCTCTTTTTTAATAAATTACCCAGTCTTGGGTATTTCTTCATAGCAGTGGGAGAACAAACTAATACAATACCCTATCATGCTTACAATACCAGAAATCATACAGGGGACCATCTTAAAAGTCTGCCTACCATAAACTGCAGCCTGAAGAATAAACATAAGCTTAAGATGAGGCAAAGGAAGAGGAAGAGAATGCAGGTACAACTGATAATCTGATATAAGGAAATAACATTAAAAAGCAGGGAGAAGAAATTATGCATGATTGGACTTGCCTTCACAGGACCCAGCATAGTAACTGGCATATATTACTAGTCAAGTGAATAAACCAACATACCAAGTTTTATCAAATTAAACAAGCAAGTATTTACTAAGCTTACATGCTTATAGCTAGAAGAGAAAAGGTAAGAAATTACTAATGCTAAGCCACTAGATAGAATTGAGAGGTGACACGCCAGGGGAGACAATATGGACAAAAAACTAAAATTGACATAAAGAAAACTGGGTTCTTAAGTGTCTTTGAGATCTTGGAAAGTGACCAAACGGAAGCGACCAAATCAAATAATTCCAAGGGCCTTAGTTTTGCCTCATCTGTAACAGAGCTGATTAACTACTTAATCTTTAAGATCCCTTTCCAGTGCTGACTATCTACAATATGGAATGCACAGTTCTTGCCCCAGGACAAATTCCCTGCAGGTATTTTACAATCTAGTTATTAATTCATGTTGTAATCTAGACATTGCTCCATAACAATACATAAAAACAGACAGCATCCTACTCTAAGTACTGAACGTATTCCATTCTACAAATTTAGCAGTAATCAGATACTTATAAGGCTTACTTGCTTTTTATAGCATAGTAAAACACTAAAATTACACATCAATAACAGGTCCTGTAAAGGCCAAAAATGGCAGGCCCACAGCTAACATCACACTTCACAGTACAAAGTTGAAAGCTTTCTTCTAAGATGAGGGACAAGAATGCTGCCCACCCTCACCACTCCTATCCACCATAGTGCTGCAAGTCCTAGCCAGAACAATTAGGCAAGAGAAAGAAGTAAAAGGCATCCTAATAAGAAAGAAGGAAATGAAATTGTATTTGCAGACAAGATCTTACACAGAGAAATCCCTAAAGCCACACCAAAAAAACGACTGAAACTGACAAATGAATTAAGTTGCAAGATACAAAATCCACATCAAAAAAAATCACTAGCCTTTGTATATACTAACAACAAACTATCTAAATAGGAAATGAAGAAAACAATCCTATTTATAATAGCAACAACCAAAAAAAGTAAAATATTTAGGTGAAAATTTAACCAAACAGGTAAAATATCTGTATACTAAAAACTATAAAACATTGAAGAAAACACAAATAAATGAGAAGATATACTGTGTTCATGAACTAAAAAATTAGTATTGTTAAAATGTCCATATTACCCAAAGCAATACACAAATTCAGTGCAATGCTTATCAAAATTCCAATGTAATTTTTCACAGAAAATAGAAAAAACAACCCTTAAATTCATATGAAAAAATAAAAGACCACGAATGGCTAAAAACAATAACCAGTGAAAAGAACAAAGCTGGAGGCATCACATCACTGATTTCAAAATATATTATAAAGCTACTGTAATAAAGACAGCACAGTATTGGCATAAAAACAGACAGAGTGACCAATGGAACAGGATAGAAAGCCCAGAAATAAATCCACTCATTTATGGTCACTTGATTTTTGACAAAGGTGCCAAGAACACACAATGTAGAAAGAACAGCCTCTTCAATAAAAGATGTTAGGAAAACTGGATATCCACATGCAGAAGAATGAAACTGCATTCTTATCTCATACCATATACAAAAATCAGCTAAATATACATTAAAGACTTAAATATAAGACCTGGAATTATAAAACTACAAACAAGGGGGGAAGCACCACAACAATGGTCTGGGCAATATTTTTTTGGATATGACTTGAAAGCACAAGCAACAAAAACAAAAACTGGCAAATTGGACTGCATTAAATGAAAAAACTTTTGCACAGAAAAAAAAAATCACATATATATATTAGCGAACCATATATTTGAGAAAGAATTTATATTCAAAGCATATAATAAACTCAACTCAAAAGCAAGAAAACAACCTGATTAAAAGAGATAAAGGACCTGTCATGATTAATTTTAGGTGTCCATTTGACTGAATTAAAGGATACTTAGATAGCTGGTATGGCATTATTTCTGTAGAAATCCATGAGGATGTTTCTGGAGGAGACTGGCATGTGAGTCAGTGGACTCAGTGGGGAAGATCTGCCCTCATTGTGGGCAGGCCTGGATGGAACAAAAAGGTGAAGGAAAAAAAAAATCACAAACAATAAGTGAGGTGATGGATATATTAGCTTGATTTAATCATCCCACATTGTATACATACACCAAAATATTACATTGTACTCTACAAATATACACAATTATCATTTGTCAATTAAAACTAATATTAATAATAAAAAGTAGAGGTGATGCCATCTATGACTGGACAATTTTAATCATCAAATGCAATCCAACTGTTTGGTAGGCTAATGTTTACAGTTTCTATTCCAAAAAGACTGCTGGAATACAAAAGAAAATTACCATTCCACAAAATATGTAATGTGTAAGTCTGAAAACATTCAGTGGAATGTCAGTTGCTTCAATCAATAAAATTCTTAATGCTGTATACAAAGTTTTGTTGCTGTTGTTGTTGCTGTTTTTAATTCCCTGTGAGTTTAGGAGACAGTCTGGAGTGAACAAAGGGGCTGGAATTCTCAGGATAAAGCAAGAGAGGAGAAAGAATTACACGGAGAGACTCCCAAAGATCTGCAGAATCTCCCTTTGAGTACTCAACTGAGCACTGAGTGAGAAAGGAGTGTAAGAATACTACCTGAAGCTGGTGAAAGAAACAGCAGTGTTTTTCAACCTTTTTTCCCTTACTACCCTTTTCTGACAGTTTTTCCTAATCGTTTCCCACGAAATTTCAATACCACTGTATTTCTAAGTTACGCACTTTGGCCTTTTAGAGGACCACAAATCATCGGAATATGTAAGATTTTTCATATACATACAAACCCACAAAGAATCTATTTTCTCTCAATTAGGAATGATATCACCTCCAATGAGAATGACGGATCGCAGAGAACAGAGTGTTCTATTCCAACTAGCCAGTTAGGGAAAACTAGTAATTCCTGCAGCATGGAGTAGAGTACTCAGGAGAAATTTGTTTCAGTAGTAGAGAATAATTAGGCTATTTTAAAATTAAATAAAACACCATTTACATTAGGATAAAAAATTATAAAATACAGATAAATCTTGACAAAAGACATTTATAATGAAATTACAAAATAATGGTGAGAGAAATTAATAAACTTTGTCATATACTTTGCAACATACACAAATATTAAGTCAAAATAGACAGCACATTTAAATGTGCAAACTCTGAAAGAGCCAATCCTTCAAGATGAATCCTGAGTGGCTAAGTGGAACTAAATTTCAAACAAAGTCAAGCAACCATTTGGTAATTAGAGGTTACACACATACTGAGTGTTCAGGGGAAAATGTCATACTCACTAAACTTTGGGACTTTCATAGTTGTCTGTTCCTGCGCATGATACCTGAATCAATCAACAGATCAATCAACAGACTGTGATCTGTGCCGAACCATCAGAACTCAACAAGTTTCAAACAATCAGAACTAAGTAAGTTTGTATCCCTCATTTGCACAAGCAGATCAGAGTGGGAACCTGGGCGAGAACTTTTGCCATCAAAGACAAACTTTCTCTTGGTTCTCTTAGAACACACCTTTGTTTTGTACAGAAGGCTGCATTTTCCTGGTGTACAAACTGTTAGCTGGCATAAAGCCTCTTTCCTTTTTGAAAGAAAATCCTTTTCAGTGAATTTGTTGATAAATGTGAAACTTAAAACTATAAAACTTCTGGAAGATATGAGCAAAACAAAATAACAATAGGACAGTTTTTTTTTTTAAGATACAACACCAAAACCAAGGTCCATAATATAATAAATTGATAAATGTGGATGTCATCAAAATAAAACTTGAGCTTTTGAAAAACACTCTTAAGAGAATGAAAACACAGCCAAAGATCGAGGACTTGTTTCCAGAACATATAAAAGAACTCTGAAAACTCAAGAGTAAGAAAACAATCCAATTAAAAAACTTGCAAGAACATTTGAAAAGACATTTCACTAAAGATATATGGACTGACAAGATCATGAAAAGATGCTCAACATCATTCATTATTATAGAAATACAAATTTAGACCAAATTGAGATATTACTATTACTAAAATGTTTAAGATTTTAAAAGACCAAATATTTGTGAGAATGTGGAAAATTTAGGATTCTCATATCCTGCTGGTGAGAACGTAAAATAATACAAACAGTTTGGTAAACAGTTGGTCAGTTTCTTAAAAAATTAAGCATGTATATTCAACCATTCCACCACTAGACATTTACACAAGAGAAAAAAAAAGCACCCTCTGTCCTAAAACCATAGGTATGTACATGGTCTTTTCTTATAGCTATTCACAGTAATTAGTGTTGGAGCCCACAACCCTCGATCCCCATCTCAGGTGTATCTACCCAGCTTTCAGCTGACTTGTATGGAACATGGAGTGAAGGTGGGGGCAGGCATGAGAGAAGAACCAACTCAGCTTTCTCCCAGGAGAGAAATGACACCTCCCTCCAGCTCTGTGTAACCAGTGCCTCTAGATTCCAGTTTCAAATTTGTAAATTTTCTTCATCAATGTTGAGGTTTCTCCCAAGATCCATAACCAAGTATATGTCCTATGTCACTATGACTAAATGATTACTACGGTGGTCCTGAAACAAAGAAGGTATTATCCACTGGAACCAGTAGTTTCAAAATACAGGTTCAAAATACAGAAATTTGTATTCCACTCAGGTATTTATTTTTAGTAAGCATGTTATATGTGAGTTCTGATTTTCCTTTTTCATTCCCAATGTATTTTAGGAGTCAGTCCATATTAGTCTATAGAGACTTTCTTCATTCTTTATAACTGTATTTCATAGCATAATTTATTTAACTAGCAGAACTTTCCCTCTTAGAGGGCATTTGGGTTATTATTAATCCTGTTCATTGGTAATAAATGGGATCTTTTCATCAAGTTAACAAAAATTCTACTTCAATGGACAAGCAAAAAATTTTAAATTTATTATCTGTTATTAAATATATTATCATCTTCACAGACTACCTTTCCTCTAGGTTCAGTGTTTAAAGCAATTTTAGTGCATATGTTTATATGAATTGGTGGAAGGTAAATACTGGCATTTTCTATAAAGCTCAAGTATCAATACTTGCATACTCAGAAATATGCTGATGATTATTTATACTTACACAGATATTGATAGTTATATGGTATGGCAAAAATATGATAAATTATGTCCTAAATTTCATACTGAAATGAAGTAACTTTGGTCTGAAAGGTCTCAGCTAGTGCCTCAGCCTATTTTTTAAACACTTTTATTGAGATACAATTGATGTGTATTTCTCTCTCAACAATATGCTTTATTTCTCCAGTTACTATTAAGTTGGACACGGGTTCAAATTCCCATTCTGCTATACTGATTTTGCAGAAGGTTAATTTTTGTGAATTTTAGTAGAAACATTAACCTGTCAATTTTACAAAACTGTTGTACAAGTTAAATTGAGTAGTATAAAATGGCTTATGCCTATGTCTGTCTCAAAAGTAAAGTTCTACAATTAACACCAATTTTAACACTCTTAATAAAAAAATTGTATGTATAGAAAATAATTTTCTTATAAAGAATCAAAGTTTTCCTCTAAAATGTGGTATCATTAATATTTCAGATTAACTTATTTGGGTTCCACTACATGGCATTAAGTTCTAGTAAATCTTAGGGAAAGGCATTTATTATTTTGGTCACAAAATTCTAAAAACACAAATGAAAGCTTCTGGGCAAAAGCAAGAGGTCACTGAAAGTCACTTAGAATTTTTAGAGTATCCTGAATTTGGAGTGGGGAAAGACTGTGAAGATCATTAATGTAACCCTACACATTTACAAAAAAAAGAAAAAAGAAAAAAAAAAAGGAAAAGTGAGGGTTGAAGTTAACAGGATTCACTCAACTTGTATAGCCAATAAGGGTAAGAAGATATGAAAATCTAGGTCTTTCAACTGCTTTGCTGGTGATAAGTTTAGAGTAGTCTTGTAACCAATGGAACTTTAGGAAGGAATTTTGTGGGGACTCTGGAAGAGATGTTTTAAGATAGCCGGGCGAGGTGGCGGGTGCCTGTAGTCCCAGCTACTCGGGAGGCTGAGGCAGGAGAATGGCGTAAACCCAGGAGGCAGAGCTTACAGTGAGCTGAGATCTGACCACTGCACTCCAGCCTGGGCGACAGAGCGAGACTCCTTCTCAAAAAAAAAAAAAAAAAAAAGTACAGAAGAGTCCCTATTCCACTCTCTTTGGTTGTTTCTCATAAGTACATGATGCAGCAGTCATCTCTATTATAAGAAAGCCAAGAGTTTCACAGAGAAGCTCACCCAGAGCTCTGACATTGCTGTTTTAACCCCAAATTACCATGCTCTAGATTAAATTATTACAACAAGCAAAACACCTCTATTTATTCAGGTAGTCAAAAGCATCTGTGGCCAAACGCCGCCAAATATAAAACTCTAGTATTTGCTAGTGAAACTATGTTACATGACTTCTACCATAGAAGACTTCATGTCATACCAAATAATATGAATCTATAATTTTTTTAAATTAAAGTTTTGTTAAAAATCTATTAGGGAAAAAAAAAGTTGACTTAAAAAAATAAAATTGACAAACCTTTAGCCAGACTAAGATAAAAAGAGAAGATCTGAATAAAATCAGAAATGAAAAAGGAAACATTACGACTTATTTGCAGAATTCCAAAGGCTTGTTAGTGGTTACTGTAAGCAACAACTATATATGCTGATAAACTGGAGAATGTAGAAGAAATGGACAAATTCCTAGACACACACAACCTACCAAGACTGAAACAAGAAGAAATCCAAAACCAGAACAGACCAATAACAAATAATGAGATCAAAGCTGTAATAAAAAGTCTTCTAGTAAAGAAAAGGCCAGGACACAATGGCTTTACTGCTGAATTCTAACAAACATTTAAAAAAGAAAGTAATACCAATCCTACTCAAAATATTCTAAAAAACAGAGGAGGGAATACTTTCAAATTCATTCAAGGCCAGTATTACCCTGATACCAAAACCAGACAAAGACACATTAAAAAAAGAAAACTACAGGCCAGTATCTCTGATGAATATTGACGCAAAAATCCTCAACAAAATACCAGCAAACTGAATTCAACAATGTATTAGAAAGATCATTCATCATGACCAAGCGGGATTTACCTCTGGGATGCAAGGATGGTTCAAAACACACAATCAATTAAGAAGATACAGCATATCAAAAAAAAAAAAAAAAAAAGAATAATCATATGATCATTTCAATTGATGCAGAAAAAACATTTGATTAAAAAATTCAACATTCCTTCATGATAAAAACCCTCAAAAAACTGGGTATGGAAGGAATATACCTCAACATAATAAAAGCCACATATGACAGACCCACAGCTAGTATCATACTGAATGGGGAAAAACTGAAAGTCTTTCCTCTAAGACCTGCAACACAACAACGATGCCCACTGTCACCACTGTTATTCAACATAGTACTGGAAGTCCTATCTAGCGCAATCAGACAAGAGAAAGACATAAAGGGCACACAAATTGGGAAGGAAGAAGTCAAATTATACCTGTTTTTGGTGATATAATCTTATATTTGGAAAAACCTAAACATTCCACAAGAAAACTAGAACTGATAAATTCAGTAAAGTTCCAGAACACAAAATCAATGTACAAACATCACTAGCATTTCTATATGCCAACAGTGAACAATGTGAAAAAGAAGTTAAAAAGTAAACCTGTTTACAATAGCCACACATAAAATTAAATACTTTGGAATCAACCAAAGAAGTAAAAGATCTCTATAATGGAAAAAATAAAACACGAATGAAGAAAATTGAAGAGGATACCAAAAAATGGAAAAATATTCCATGTTCACGGACTGGATGAATCAATACTGTTAAAATGTCCACACTACCCAAAGCGATCTACAGATTCAATGCAATCCCAATCAAAATACCAATGACATTCTTCACAGGAATAGAAAAAATACTAAAATTTATATGGAACCACAAAAGACCCATAATAGCCAAAGCTATTCCAAGCAAAAAGAACAAAACTGGTGGATTCCCATTATCTAACTTCAAATTATGCTACAGAGCTACCGTAACCAAAACAGTATGGTACTGTCATAAAAACAGACACATGTACCAATAGAACAGAACAGAGAACCCAAAACCAAATCCAAACACCTACAGCGAACTCATTTTTGACAAAGGTGCCAAGAACATACATTGGGAAAGGATAGTCTCTTTAATAAATGGTGCTGGGAAACTGGATAATCACATGCAAAATCATGAAACTAGACCCCTATCTCTTGCCATACACAAAAATCAAATCAAAATGCATTAAACACCTCAAACTGAATCTAATACAAGAAAACAGTGGGGAAAATCTCCAGGACATTAGTCTGGACAAAGATTTCCTGAGCAACAGACCACAGGCACAGGCAACCAAAGCAAAAATGGACAAATGGGATCACATTAAGTTAAAAACCTTCTGCACAGCAAAGGAAGTAATCAACAAAGTGAAGAGACAACCCACAGAATGGGAGAAAATATTTGCAAACTACCCCTCTGACAAGGGATTCATACCAGAATATAAGGAGCTCAAACAACTCTACAGGAAAAAACCCAACAATCTGATAAAAAATGGGCAAAAGATCTGAATAGACATTTCTCAAAAGAAGACACACAAATGGCAAAAAGGTTCTTAACATCACTATCATCAGCGAAATGCAAAACTCAAAGAGATATCATCTTGTCCCAGTTCAAATGGCTTTTATCCAAGAGTCAGGCAGTGTGAGGATGTGAAGAAAAGGGAACCCTTTACACCATTTGTGGGAATGTACAACCACCATGGAGAACGGTCTGGAGGTCCCCCAAAACACTAAACACAGAGCTACCATATGATCCAGCAATCCCACTGCTGTGTATATATCCAAAATAAAGGATATCAGAATATCAAAGAGATATCTGCACTCCTATTGCAGCACTGTTTACAACAGCTAACATTTGGAGGCAATCTAAGTGTCCATTAACAGATGAATGGATAATGAAAATGTGGTACATACACAATGGAGTACTGGTCAGCCATAAAAAAAGAGACCTAGTCATTTGCAACAACATGGATAGAATTGGAGATCATTATGTTAACCGAAATAAGGCAGGCACAGAAAAACAAACATCACATGTTCTCACTTATTTGTGGGATCTGAACATCAAATCAATTGAACTCACGGATATAGCATAAGGATGGTTACCAGAGGCTGGGAAGAGTAGTGGGGGGTTAAGTGGGAGGTGGGGATGGTTAATGGGTACAAAAAAAACAGAATGAATAAGACCTACTATTTGATAGCACAATAGGGTGACTAGAGTCAATAATAACTTAATTGTATATTTTAAAATAACTTAAATAATGTAATTGGAATGTTTGTAAATCAAAGGATAAATGCTTGAGGGGATGAATACCTCATTCTTCATGATACGATTATTTCACATTATATGCCTGTACCAAAACATCCCATGTACCCCATAAATATAGACTTCTACTATGTAACCACAAATTTTTTTTAAAACCCACTAAAATAAAAAGAAAAATCTATTTGGTGTGTTACTAAGAAAGGCGCTGTTTAGTGGTCTACAAAATTCAACATTTCAGGGTGTGACTAAAGAAACTAATCTAAAATTATACAATGACTATTTAATGGTAGAAAAATAAATCTGAACTTATATCCATTCTAAAAATGTATAAAAACAACTTCAAAAAACTTAAGAGAAACTTGAGTTTCAAAAAGTCCAGTGTTATTCTCCAAATACTTATTTAAATAAATTTACTTTGGAAAAATACCACAGTCACACTGACATAAAGCTTAAAAATATTTTATTACCAATTAAAAGGGCATTTAACACCCACTGCCTTTTAAAACCCCATATGATTCCTTATCAAACAAAATCATAAGATATTTACCATCTTAAATTCAAATAACGGCCAAAAAGTTAATAAATCTTGACTTTAAGGCAACAATCTCAACTACTAAGAAATGGTCATGAGAGAAAAGGCCTAAAGGCAATCATAAAAGTTGTTGTCAAAAACCTCTGTATCACTGAAGACAATGTCAGAGTCACTCTCAAGAAAGGACTACTGATGAATGAGCTGATGCTCTCAACGACTCTGAATATTTTTTTTAATTTAGGATAAATTAATTAAATATAACATAAAAGTAATATTAGCTGTAATAAACTTTGTTATGATGGAGAAATTGGCCCTGGTAAATGGAATTACAGTTCAAACTTTCTAATCAAGGTAGTATTTGTCAGTACTATTAAAATAAAACCAAAACAACAAGAAAACCTTAGGAGTTAAATGGAACAGAAAACATGTTTTCCACCTTTTCGTGCATCTATATACCCCTTTAGCTATTTTCTTAGAAATGCACACTCTTCACTATACCCTGGGTAAAGTGACCACACACTCCATTTAAAACAAACCATGGCCAGGCGCAGTGCCTCACGCCTATAATCCCAGCACTTTGGGAGGCCAAGGCAGGCGGATCACCTGAGATCAGGAGTTTGAGACCAGCCTGGCCAACATGGTGAATGAAACTCTGTCTCTACTCAAAACACAAAAATTAGTTGGGCGTGGTGGCAGGTGCCTGTAGTCCCAACCACTCGGGAGGCCGAGGCAGGAGAATCGCTTGAACCTGGGAGGTAGAGGTTGCAGTGAGCTATCATGCCACTGCACTCCAGCTGGGCAACAGAGCCAGACTCTGTCTCTAAATACATACATACATACATATGTCCTGAATTAGGTGCATGTTTCCAACTAAATATAAACTTGAAGTCAATTCACTTAGAAAAAGCTTTAAAAAATATATAATGACAGCATTCTGTTCATTACCCGATGTTAAAATTAACAACAGTTTTAGCCAATGCCTCAAATCTATTCAGATAATCCACTATTTTAAAAATAAGCTAAAACCTTTTTGTATCTACCTAAGTGGTCACAGCAGTATTGTATTAAGAAAAAAAAAAGGAGGAAAGATGAGAGTTAAAAATGAGCTTGCAACGGGTGCTTTCTTAAAACCCCAATCATTTCTAGGTCGTCTGTTTTGGTGTTGCCACAGCGACTTTGTGAATCATATGACTTTTCACTCCCTCCATAACTCAGGGGTACATTTGTTTCTGGTAAAAAGATATACATTAGTGGATGTAATTTTGTTAGAGTACATAATGTACTTTCAGCTACAATTTAGTAAACTACATACTGGCCACTGAAAAAACATACAGAGAGAAAATTATCTGTATATCCACTCTTTCTAAAACTGTCCATCATGTCAGCAGTGAATATACTACTGTATCTTTAAGTCTGAAAACTTTTCGAACAATGACTTTACCGAAAACCTAATCTGACAAAAATTAATCAACCATCATTATAAAACACTCACCATGATTATTTACAAAAAGCAAATCTGATCTTATATTTAGATATACACTTAAAAGAATCCTCATTTGAAATGCACAGTTAAGTATTTAATGGTGAAGTATCATGATTTCTGCAACTTACTACATATACATGTAAAAGATGTATATCAATAAAGCAAATATGGCAAAATGTTATCAATGCCAAACATAAGTGAAAGGTATATGGGTAGTCAGAGTGTTTTTTTTAACTTTCCTGTGTTTAAAAAATTTCAAAGTAAAAAGCTGGGAGAACAAAAGACCCCACTGGCTATTACTGCCCTGAGTGTATGTCCAGTGTTTTCCCTTTTGCCTCAATACCTTCCTGCCCTCATTTAAAACAACTGTTACAGAGTTATATTATGTCTTATAAACAAAAATCACAATTCTAGGAAATAATTTTAATAAGTAGTTTTAAAGGCTGGCATCAGTGAATTAACTGTTTTACCTGAAAGTTAACATCTTCTTTCTTAAATATTAGTGCTCGAACTTCATCAGGATCTCCGTTAAATATAGCTTGCACCAGTGATGGCTAAAATATAAGAGAGTAATAAAAACATTAGAATCATCCATGTGGGGTGACTAAGGATATTACATAGTTTCTGAATCTACAAGTTTTCTTCCCTGTAGCAATAATCACTTTTGACATTAGCCAGAAGTTTCATAAAACCAAATCATGTCAAAGTACAGGATTTCTACTTGGAAAAAAAAGGCCTAATTTAAAAAAAAAAAAAAAAATGAATTCAGTTTGACTCAATTTAGGTAGTATAATAAACACAATCAGATTTTATTTCATTTCTTATAAGTAGAAGCCTTTGTTTCTGTATATGACAAAAAGAAAGACTCTTCCAAATACAAATGTGTGATCTCAACACCTACTTGTGGGACAGAACTTGTTAAGCAATTTCCAGCCCATGAAGGAAGGCTCTTTTGAAAAGGTCTGTTTGGGGCATCAAATTATCTTACATGGATTAGCACTACAGGTACAAAGATACAAATCCCAAGAAAGCAAACCTGGCAGTTGATGAAAATAGCCACTAATCAAAGACCAAAAAATACTGGATACTTAAATAACTTGAAAAGACAAACACATGCATAACTAAGTATAATGATTTCTTAACGACACAGACTCTTGATAAGGTATACTATACTAGTCAAGGAGCCGGCTGACAGTAGCACTAAAACCAAGGTTAAAGATGAAGACTGAATCTCATACAAAGTCTTGCATGTAAATACATAAAATTCATTACAGAAAAGGCCATGCTTTGGTATTGCTAGGGGTAGTCAACCTTTCCTAAAATATGTAGAGTTCCTGATTCTTGTTACATCAGTTTCTGAAACCACAAAATGAAAACAGAAACGTGGTTGCCATAACTACTAATTCTTAAATTATTTTTAAACAGTCTTTTTAAGAGATTAAGACATAGTAAAGACTGAAATATTATTCGAAAAAGTAAAAATGAAATGTGCATTTTATACAAAAATATTATTGCATCATATTTACACATATATTGCTTTAATTTGGGTTTGTAAAGAAACTATTGGAAATCTACATCTACTCTTAAAAAACAAGATTTATACTACTAGTTCAGTAGAATATAGTAAACATATAAACTTACATATCTTACCAATACATTTCCAGAAGGTGGAGAATGTAGGGATTTATTTTCCTGTGGCAATTTAGAAATGAATGCAGGAGACTCATCTTCTACCTCCTCCAAAACAACAATACACACTCGACTCATTCGATCTTTTAAAACACTAAATTCCAAGCTATGTGATAAAAGTCACAGTTGGAAGAGCACAAGTAGTTTTTCCTCCTCTTCTGTACAACACTTACAAACATTCTCCGAACAGCACAACTGGTTTTTTTTTTTTTTTAAGTTAATAAGTACTACTGGAAAAACAAGTTTAAAATTATGACTACATAATTTGTAACTTCCAAAATATAACAAAATTCTATTATTTCTGTTGGGTTACTGCAATACTTAAGAAGAAATTTCACACCAACATATCAATAACTAAAACTGAGTCCAAGCTCATTTAAAAATATTTTTCCTCTACCAAAAGAGTCTTATTGCTCTATCTCTGAAATTTACTTCCACAAAACAATCATTGTTTTTGGTGACACACCACCACACAATATAGAATGAAATGAGAAACAACTGCTATGACAGCGATGATCACAGCAATACCCACTGTTTCCTGCAAGGTCACAGAGTTACCAGTAGCTGTTTTGCTTATAATTGAAAATAAAAAATAAAATCTCACTATTCTGTTTCCACTTCTAATTTGTCTTCATTTCTTCATCACTGGTTTAATGCAGATACTATTCACAGAAAAAAAGATCTAGAGCTCAGCACAAATCCTGAAAATGAAGCTCAGAGGTTAACAATTCTTTCAGTGTTTGGGAAAGGGGCGAAAAAAAGAAAAAACAAAACCACTCTGCATTAATAGCAAAGCTGCAGTACATTTACATGTGATGAGTCAGATCACAAGAGACAATACGACTCTTGGTACTAGAATACAGCTTGATTAATCCAGATTTCCCATATAATAGAAGAAACACAGTTAGCTTTATTTCCATCGATAGTATAAGCAAGGCAGAGCATTCATTCTTTCTCCATCAGGCAGTTGTCTGTGGCTGCTCCAGCAAAAGGGCACAGGCACCAGGCAGAAATGGTGTTAGTGGAGAATCCTAATAGAACAAGCAGGCTGTGAAGGAATTAGAAGGCATTTGAGCTCCAATTACTGCTGCAGGCTTTTTGTTTTCTTAAAAAAAAAAAAAAAAAAAAAAAAAAAAGAGGGAGAAAAAAAAACATAGTAGTTTATCATTCCAGTGTTTCCTTTGATCTCCACATGAATACAGCTTCCATTAAACAGTCTTCATTCAGAGGAAAAAACAGCAGACTGTGCATCTTCTTTGAGCCAACTACTTTATTCAATCATCTGCCTCTTTGCCAATATAGTTTCCTTCCACTGTGAAAACCGCTACAGTTATCCTTTTCAGATTTCGAATGCTTTCCTGTTCCTCAGATGATCTTGCAAAACACCGCTGACATCCCCAAATGAGTAGGTCCTTAAAAAATATCTATAGAACCTTAGTATCGGTCCCACAGAAGCATTCCAATGGAGCAACAGTCTGAGGAGCAAAGACTGCAGACCCGCAGGATGAAATGCCTAGTAATGCTCACATGTTACACTTACCAGAGATCTGAGCTACTGCTCGGGATGTAACTTCCTCTAGCAGGAGAAAAAAATAGTGCATTTGGACAGCCTTCACAATTAGAAGGTTCATGCCAGTTCTGTGACTAATCCAGATCAAACTAAAAAATTCTATAACTGAAAAATGAGTGCGCTTTTAACATTTTCCACTAAAAGCCACAAGGAAATCTGGTGTACTGCCTCTGCTGACTAACAGTGGTTTTAGCAAGTAAACAATTCCTAACGGCTTAACTGCTTTCGTGTGTTACAATAAAGCAAATGTTTAACCCTATGATGACAGTTGCAGTAAGAATATGCCTGCAATGGACTCATAAAAGTTTAAAGATGGAGAAATATTTTATAAGATTATAAAAACCATGAAATAGTTTTATTCATATTTTTACCAAGATCAGTTTTAATCTGCCAGATGTATTTTATTTTCTAGAATGCAAAGTTTAAACAAATGAAATTTAAGATTGTCTAACAATTTCTAAATTGGTGAATTTAACCAATCATTGATTCATATTTTAAAGGGAAAAGCAAACATTTCATAATGTAGAAATCCTAACCTAAAATGATGTAAATCATTTGATTTTTCACTGAAGAAATAAAATAATCCTACCTTCTCATTTGGATAGGGAATAAAGCCTTAAAAATCTGTTAAAGAGGTACATTAAGAAAAAAAAAAAGGCCTTCGTCCTGAATCACCTATGTCAAAAGGGTACAGGGTAATGCAAATAATCTCCCTCCCTATAAATTTCCCAAAGTCACAAATGTCAAAACCAATCATTTCAGTTTTTTTTTTTCTTCTTTCTCTGTTTACCCAACATGGGGGATCTCTCTCAAGAGAAAACTTACAAAGAAAATACCATGGTCCCCCTTCAATCTGTGTTTTTCATATTAACTAGTATTTTTATTAATAAACATACTTTTGAACATCTGTGATATGCTATGTGCTGCACATTCTCATTTAATACAATAACCTTGCTATATTCCCATTATAGAGGGAAAAATGGACTCAGAAATGATGTATTTTACCCAAAGTTGTGTAAATTAATAAAGCTGTATATAATTTCAAACACATACTCTTTCTAATCTATTCTGCTATGCTATCACTGAGTACACACACATACAGACACACTCTCACCACTCATATCCAGAACTTTGCAACCTATAATACTAGCTTATAAAAGTGATCTTAACAAACAGGTAACCTATAAAGGTTGTGAAAAGTTTAGATAACAAAGGAATATACTATTTATTGCTATATTCTAAAACAAGTTATTTCCAAATGAGTACTTCAAGTCTTATAACCATAAAAAACCCAGCATGATACAGATAATATAAGAATGTCAGAAATCAAAACAAGAACCACTGAAAGCTATAAAATATATCCATCTATGAAAGAAGCAACAACTAACAAATTTGTACCAATTAAAACATGCTAACAATTCATTATATTTTAAAATATATAAAATACTTTTAAGCCAAATTAAAGGTATGTAAATATTAAACATAAATTATGTTACCCATCTCCACATAGCTGAATCAAAAATACCTTAATATTTGAAATACCTGAAAGCGAAACAACTATAGTAATAATATCCTGTATTTCATCTTCAGGGTTCTCAGGCCCCCAAAGCAAAATCTCTTTTTATCTTAACAATCTTAACTTGTTCCAAAGTATCTAGTACCTAAGTTCACCTCCTTAGACTTAAGCAGGTACATCCTGTTTCTTGTTTTACGTCAACCTCCATACTTAGGTCTTTTCCAACCAGAAAGCAAACTCCTTGAAGGTAGGGACTGTGTTACACACATATTGTTTCCTTCCACCTAGAAATAATTCCACTGAAATGAATTCTAACGTCACAAGACTCTGGAAGGGTGGGAGATTTATAAACAAGAATAGTGGGGGTGTGTTGGTATACATATATTTTAACCAGAAAATATAGGAGGCATTAAGGTGCAACAAAGTGAGTTTCATATCTCTAATAAGTGAACAATTAAAATTTCAGAAGCTGATGGGATACAACACAAAAGTATGGGGTGATGGTTAAAACTAAGGGCTCAGGAGTCATTCCATCTGAAGTTCAATTCTGATTCCATCATTTCCTAGCTGTGTCCTTGGGCAAACCACTTAAATTCCCTGAGCCTAAATTTCTTGACACTTACATAAGAAAAATAATAACCTGCAGAGATTTTTATCTAGGAGAAATAGAGTAATAGTACGGTGCTTGAGAATGTAGGCTATTTTGTAGTCAAATTGTCTGAAGTTCTAATCCAGGCTTCCCGCTAACCTAATTCTGGGATCCTGGGCTACTCATTTAGTAACTTCTCTGTGTTCATTTTAACATCTATTAAATGACATTAACAGAATTTATTTCATAGTGTTGTGAAATCTAAACAAGATAACCTTATTGTTATGGATATTTGGGATAGCTGAATGATATCTCTTGTGAAGCCAGTGAGTGGATCAAAGGCTATTAAACTCCTCCTCCCCTCCACCCAGTACAAATGAGGTAATTCAGACTAAAGTCCCATTCAGTTGCTAGGTCCCCAAACATTTCAGTGGTCTCTTGAGAGTCTGCTGAAAGGTCGTTTGAGACTCTAGTAACTAGACAAGCACATACTAAGTGTTAACTGGGGGAGAGGGAGCAGTAAACTTAGGCGAGAAAGACTACCAGGTTCTTCCATTCTTCTACCTTCACTAGATTTTACAGTTTAGGGACTGTAAAATTCCTTTGGGAAAAAGGATAGGAAGTACTAGCCCAGGTATATTATAAAATCAAAAGCAGATAAAAAATACACAGAGAAATATGTCAGTTTTTAAATTATTTAAATTAGCAGCAGTTTTGTGTCTTCTATTGAATAAGACAGGCTCCTACCCTCAAGGAACTCACATCTTAAAGGAAAAGGAGACAAGTGAATATTTAAGAAATTCGAAACAGAGAAGTACTTCTGATAAAAAAAAAAATGACTGATAAAGATTGTGCAAACTAAGTTCAACATTTTTTTCCACTTAGAGAAATATCAAGGGGATGTGGTTGTTTTCTTTGGTACTTATTTTTTAGGCCTTAAATTAAGTTTTTAATAAGCTAACAAGTTCAACTCTGACAGCTTTATAATCCTTCTATTCTTTATACTAAAATGTATCCTATCAAGAGCTTACTCCTACTATTAATAGAATCACATAATGGTAAAGCTGGCTTAAACCTTTTTACTGATTATAAAAACATTAAATCACTGGAAGATAATTTTTGGATTCCTAATTGTTATGCCAGAATTTCTTTTTTTTTTTTTTTTAACACAAATGATTTTTCCTTTCTGCATCAAGATCCAACCTAAACCTCACCTTTTATCTTACACATCTGTGAACTCCATATTATCACAGAATAGAATACCAGGGTATATTAACTGACTACTCTGTGCCAAGTAACAACCTGGTCTGGAAGTGGGTTCAAACAATGTTTCAGAAAACATTTCTGGCAGATCAAGAATCCTCACCAATCTTCTTGAGCTATGCCTCATCTATCCATATACTTTAGGAAAAAAGTCTTATCAATAGAGTTAAAAGAAAATGAGGTAGAGGGTGAGGGGTGAGAAATCAAGGAATAGCTGCTTTCCAGGCTATACAGGCCAGAATCTATGCAATTATCTATATGATTATTAGAGCCACTGCAAGAAAGTCACTAAATATTTAAAACACAACTCAAAATCCTCATAATAGATCAGATTTAACTCTCTGCAGGTAACATATTTATGATCCAGGCCACTTACTTAATTTTTACGTAGTCATAATGCCAAAATGGCTAATAACCAATATTATTTGACGATCTCAAGTGGTTTGATCCCACTGGTACGTTACACTGGTAATAAGTAATAAATTGTTAACCCTTCCAATATTAGTAGTACTGTACACTGCAGATTGTTAGCACATATTAATATTACATGTGTTTTCTGAAAAGATCTGTATTTTGTGTCCATTCCTCCAGGCTTCCATTCCAGCTTTAGGTAAGTACAGAGCCTCACATAATAAAGACCACATTTCTCAGTTCTCTCGTAGCTAGGAGTCACATGAAAAAGTCTGACCAAAATTTTAAGTACAGGTGTTGTGTGCCTTCCAGAAAACTTTCTTAAAGATCAACTAGCACATTCAGCTTGCTTCCTGGAACAAAGATGATTGGCCACTATCTTAAACCAAACAAGGACCATAGTCTAGGGTAGTGAAACAACAACGCTAGAAGGGAGCTGGATCTTGGAGGACTTTGCCAAACACAACTGCCATACAAGCCTTGGACTGTCTAGTTTCTGACTTTCATGTTAGACAGAAATAAAAAGTCTTGCCTTGTTTAAGAAACTGTAATTTTGCATCTCTGGGACTTGGAGCTGAGCCTAACTCTAAATGATAATCTTACTCTTCCTTTAATTATCTATGAGTGGGCATATATCCTTCTAGCCCTGTTCTTCCAACATCCATACTCCAGTACAATGTAGCTGCTTAAATTTTCAATAAATGAGTTAGAAACTTGAGCTGTAACATATTGTACTAGAAACAATAACCAGAAATCTGCTGGAAAATAATTCATATTTTCCTGGATAAGCTAAGGACAATTAGAGGAGAGAGAAAGAGGTGGAAACAGTTACCACAAATATTCTCAACGATCTTCAGCCACCATTTTGATGGGGTACTGTTATCAAATCTCTAAATGGGAAACAGAGGCTCAGAAACATTTAATCAGCCAATCACTCATCTGCCCCATCCATTCACCTAGTATGTATTCATCTACTATGTGCCAGTCTTTATGCCAAGCTGAGAAAACAAAATTATGAATAGTCAATCCTTGTTCTAATGAACCATACACACAAATAAATACCATATGATTCCAACTGTGATAAATTCTCGAATTAAAAAAATGTCTGAAAGACAAGGAACTAACGGGTGGCCCATGTGGCTGGGCAAGCAATCATGAGGGACAATATCATATGCAGTTGGAGAAGTGGGTATGGTCATGTGATAGAGAGGCCTTGTAAACTAAGTTATAAAGTTTGTATTTTTTATTAATTGAGAACTCATTAAAATTTTTATTAAGGAAGTCATGATTTGCTTTTGCTTTTGCTTTAAAAACATTATGTGGCTTTGATACGAAGAATGGATTAAAGGGGTAGAAGAATGGAAGCCAAAGGACTAGTTAGGAGACTACTGCAGTAATCCAACAGAGTGGATGATCTGAATTAGGACATGACCATATAGATGGAGAGATAGAAATATATTTTAGAGGCTGGGCACAGTGGTTCATGCCTGTAATCCCAGCACTTTGGGAGGCCAAGCTGGGCAGATCACGAGGTCGGGAGTTTGAGACCAGCCTGATCAACATGGTGAAACCCCATCTCTATTAAAAATACAAAAATTAGCCAGGCGTGGTGGTGTGTGCCTGTAACCCCAGCTACTCAGGAGGCTGAGGCAGGAGAATCACTTGAACCTGGGAGGCGGAGGCTGTAGTGAGCTGAGATCGCACCACTGCACTCCAGCCTGGCGACAGAGTGAGACTCCATCTTAAAAAAAAGAAAGAAATATATTTTAGAAATAGGATTTATAAGACATGTTAACAGACTGGATATAAGGGTGATGGAAGAGATGATAACCACAAACCTCCCAGGTTTTGGACTTAAGCCACCACTGCTTATGGAGTTTAAGCAATTTGGGACTTTTTTAGTTTCCAAATTTATACAATGAAGAATGCGACTTGTTACATCAATATCTAAGGTCCATTTCATGTTGTCAAAGTCTGTTTTAAACTTAATACAGAGCCCATATCTTAGCATCTACCCTCATGACTTCGAAATGAAATGTTGCCTACAACTAGGTGAATATAAAAAAATTCATAAAGAATAGTGAGATCTGGCTCAATTCTACTCAGTCCAGTACACTGAAATTATCTAAAAATCTTTCGGCAAGAATACCTTTTTAAAACACTCACCAAAAAGACCACAGCACTGATTCAACAAATATTAAACATTCATATCTCTACTATACATACTATGCCAAAGGAATTATAAGGTATCATATACCACCTTCAAACTCCTTATGCAACTTAAATAGTGTATTATGTCATACATGTAAAAATCTAACCAGTACAAGATAAGGACACAAAAGATAGTAAAAGACAGCATACACTGAAGGCTGAGATATAGACTATACCCTGCCACCAAGTCCATCACAGGAAAAAGTGTAGCATATGAAGTTATTAATTGTAATTGATATATACAGATACCTTCTAACTGTCCATTCTCTAAAAAAAGGGATATTTTAATAAAACTCTCCACAAACCCCATTATTTTGCTCCTCCTTTAATTTATAGGAAGGGTGTTTTCTCAAAGAAATCAATGGTCTGTTAGTTAGAACATTCCATATAAAAACTCTATCACATTTTTCAGAAAATGGCTGAAGATTTTAAACTATCATTTATAATATCTAGTTGTTAAAAATGAGTATGAGTGAGTGCTGAGCAGTTAAAAGCAATGGCTCCTGGCTCATGGTGTCTAGGACAGATAAGAACAAACATACAGAAGCAAAGGTAATTACAGCAGATGAGACAAATTGTAGGATGTGGTCATTGTAGTGGTTAGAGCCAAGTGGAGGTGGTTACAGCCAAGTACAGATGACTGCTGGTGTGGAGGTTGTTAAATAGTTAAGTATGTTCAAAATGTCATCTACAAAGAAATGAAATCACCTAGATGACAGACAAACATGATACAGATGTAGAACTGGGGAATGAGATTTCACAGATCATAGCAACAAGAAATAGAAGGATCACCTAGCCAAATGGTAGGTGTCTCAAAGAAAGGAAGGTTTTTAGAGATAGGCAGAGAAGTAACATTTTAACACTATAATGGGGGACTAGAAGAACGGTGATTTTGCTCTTTCCTCCTCCCAACACACATGTACTTACATACCACGTACTTACGAAAACAGAGTTTCACTGACTTTTCTAAGTGTAGACTCAAGAGTTACACATATGAACTTAAGGTTTAAATCAATATTTAGATGACTATTTTTAGATTTCAGCCTTAAGAGAATTACTTGCTTCCAAAAGAATGTAAGTAAAACATTTAACAGGCCAAACGAACACAGGTTAGTTTTCTAGAATACACCTAATATGCCAAAACTAAGGAAGAAAGGGAGTAAAACTACTCTGTTAGCAAGTATGTAGTACTGCATTTAAGTAATGTTTTTACAAGTTAGGTTATTTTCTTCATAATTTTGATTACCTTGAGAAGCAGTCAGAAGTTAAGGAAAAGGACTCATCATTTTAGAGGTCTTTTTTTAAAGTTGTGATATAAAATATCCCTGTCAATCTGATTAGTAAAATTTTTAGCTAAGATATGTGATGAGTAGTATCTCTGACATATGACTTAGATAGGCCAAGGATAAACACATTCTCTGAAATCTAACTACATTATTATTTGCAAAGTTAATTATTTTTTAGCAGCTGTATCAAAGACAACTTAGCCCTCATATTAAAATCAGTTGAGTGTAAAATTTTTATTTTAAACAGGCTGAATTTTGCCCTTCTTTAAAAAAGACTGACGAAACATTATGTGCAATTCATTCTGGTTTTTACAATGTGGTGACACCAGAGTAAATGTAGTATGAAGTTACTGCACTTTAAAAGCTGAAGGGAGAAAATTTTCAGTTTAAAAATAAGTTGCTATGGTTACACAATGTTTACCTTTATAAGCAATAACTATGTGAGATGTCCAAAGAATTCCCAAAAGTACAGTAAGCTCAGTATCTGAAGTGTACATTCGTTATTTCACAAACAAACTGAACCCAACTATATACATCACTTCCGTTTCAAAGTGGCTATGATTTGAGAAATACTAAAAAAAAAATGATTCATGTCTTTCTGAACCATATTGGAGTGGAGACAAAAATACTGACCATAGCTATTTTTAAATTCAAGTTATGACTCAAATAGTTTTAGTTCCTTTTATCAAAGAGTGCTGTAATATTACATAGCAGCTTCTATTGTTGAAAGAAGAAAGGTATGTTTCTAATGTGTTTCAGGTGTGGAGTTTCTTTTATACATAAATTTTCGTGCTTTTGATAAACTTTTAAAAAGCCATGCTTGTAACAATGTTAATTCAGAGTAAAACAATGTCAATTCCTTTAGCTGTAGACAGTTCTGAACTTCTTAAATGGGAAGAAGATAATTAGCCCATTCCTAACTAGGTTGTTAAATCTGCTATCTGTTATTCTATCGTAGAATTTTTGTGTGTATGTCTGTGTTTTATATTTAGAACATTGTTTTGTAAGACTACTTATAAAACTTTCAACCCAATATAGTTGATCTTAAAATTAGACACTCATCACCACCTCTTAGAAGGCAGCTATGCTCATGACAATACCACCACTACTGCCATCATCACATCTTTTTTTTTTTTTTTTTTTGAGACAGAGCCTCACACTCTCACCCAGGCTGGAGTGCAGTGGCACGATCTTGGCTCACTGCAACCTCCACCTCCCAGGTTCAAGTGATTCTCCTGCCTCAGCCTCCCGATTAGCTGGGATTACAGGCGCACACCACCACACCCAGCTAATTTTTGTATTTTTAGTCAAGACATGGTTTCACCATTTTGGCCAGACTGCTCTTGAACTGCTGACCTCAGGTGATCCGTCCACCTCAGACTCCCAAAGTGTTAGGATTACAGGCATGATCCACCACGTCCAGCTCATCATGACATCTTTTTTTTTTTTTGAGACGGAGTCTCGTTTCGTCGCCCAGGCTGGAATGCGGTGGTGCGATCTTGGCTCACTGCAAGCTCCTCCCTCCCGGCTATGCCATTATCCTGCCTCAGCCTCCCGAGTAGCTGGGACTACAGGCGCCCGCCACCACGCCCAGCCAATTTTTTGTATTTTTAGTAGAGATGGGGTTTCACCGTGTTAGCCAGGATGGTCTCGATCTCCTGACCTCGTGATCAGCCCACTTCAGCCTCCCAAAGTGCCGGGACCACAGGCGTGAGCCACCGCACCCAGCCTCATCATGACATCTTAATGGGCCTTCCACCAGTGTGTATGTTCTATGTAATAGAATATTAAATACATTTGTTAATATTAGGGCTATCCTAAACCAAAAATAATTTATAAAATAACATATTACTCTCAACTGGCTTAAACAAAGGGATTATCATCACAAACATCAAGAATTAAAATAAGGTGGCTTTAGGGTGATTGATTCAGTTATCCAGTGCCATCACATATGACTTAGGCTCCTTTCAGCTTTTCCTTCTGTCACACTCAGCAAGAACCTTAGGATAACTCCCTTCATAGTCACATGTTAATTGTTATACTTCATGGGATCCTATTAACACATATTGTCATGCAGTAGAAGTGGGAATATCCTTCTGTGTCTCCCTTTTCAGGTATGAGGAAGACTCCTAGAAGCCCCACAAGCTGACTTTCCCTGAAATGCAAAGGACCAGGCTTTGATCACACGTCCCTTCCCAAACGAATCACTACTAGGCAAATAGGATTACCCTGATTAGCTTACAATATTCAGGATTTCCCCAAGTGATGTGGGATAGACGTGGACATACAAACAAAACTGGGTTGGTAAGCACGTCAGAAGAAAGAGGGTAATTGCCAGTCAGTAGACAACCAACAGTATGCTATGTATTACATAGAAAAATTCAACCTTGACGTTTTCTTACAGTAGTTTAATTTTCCCACCATTATGAATTAATCACAACACACTTGTACTGGAAGACACTTTGCAGGCTCTAAAGATATTTTTAAATGGAAAAAAATCATCAGTAATTCACCTTAAAACACTGAAGGAAATCATTTTATAAACGCCATGGACATACAAGAAAAATGTCAAACATAAGAAAACAGAATACTTTAGAATGAAATAGTAAAATACACCTTAATTTTGACCTGTTAAAATGACAGTTTTATCTCCAAAATGTTTCCTATTAACCTCATCTTCCTTCTCTATGAAAAGCAAGGCTAATCAATAGACACTGGGCAGACTACCACTAGAGTAATGAAACTAGAATACATTCAAGAAGGGCAGCCAGTATAATGCATATCTAGAAACCATGTCATAAAGGGTTGATAAAGCTGAAGATATGTTTGAAAAGGAATCAGGGAGAACACGAAAACTTTAAAATATTTGAAGTACTGTCACTGACTGTGAAGATAATTACACAGTTTTAGAGATAAAAAGCTAAATGGATGAATAATAACCAACAGGAAGGTGAAATGTTTCAATATAAGATAATACTTTTATCTGGCATTTTTTAGTCTGAAGGCATAACAAGGTTGGCTACTCACATGGGGCAGGGATGAACATCCCAGGTAACTTGAATAGCTACTATGTGTACATTCACTTAATTCTAACAACATGCTTGCAAACTAGTTTTTAATCCCAATTTCACAGATAAAAATCTGAGTTGGAGAAATTAAATACTGGAAATCACAAGGCTAAGCAGCAGGGAAAACTGGATTCTAACCCAGACCCATCTGTCTCCAAAGGTTAGCTCTTCCCACACATCACACACCTAAATGAAGTTAAATTAGCAGTTGTTAAGGAAACAAATAGGGTTTTTGAGCTGGTGAGAACCAAATATCAACTGATTTGAAGTCCTATTCAAAATTAAGATGCCAGAAATGAAGTATTACTTCCTTCCATTTGACTGATACCTTCCAGTTTAAGAATGTTTCACATCGATCCTCCCACTGGTTCCTCACAGCAATGCTTTAAGGTTAAGTTGGAGAGGCCTTACCCCCTGGCTTTCTACCTCAGAGAGGAAAAAAGAAAACAAAGATGAATCCTATCAACTTCCCTCTGCTTTATCTCCAAACATATTTGTATTTTCAACTTTTCCTCTATGATCTTTCATTTATTCAAGTCATCTTTCATTTATTAAGTACTTCTTACACTTCAGGTGTCAAATATTCATGACTTTGCAGTCTAATGGGAAGACCTTGCAGTTGTAGAGGAAAAGGTTCATTCAAGACTCTATCTTCTAATAGACCTTACTTTTTCAATTCTGATTCCTTTCTTACATAGCTTTGGTTTAACCTTCTGTTCCTTTATTTTGGCCTATAGAAAGATAGGCCTTCCTGACTCCTTACGAAGCTACCACTCCTTTTTCTGTTTATTTTTAATTGTTTCAACATACTGCAATCTAGCTTTCCACCAATCAAATGAAATTGCTCCAAGGTCACCAATGATAATTTATTACAAAATCATCATTATTCTCAACTACTCTACAATACTGGGCAGCAATGACCTTTAATAACCTCTCTTCTTATTGCTTCCATAATATTTCCAGCTTTTCTGGTCCCTTTCACTTGGTTTTTCTTCTACCCATAGTTTAAAATACTGTTTTTTTGTTGTTGTTGTTTTTCCCTCAGCTCCTTTTAATCTCTTTTTGGACAATCTCATGTCAAAATTCTACTTATCATCTGTAGTCCACTTCCCCAAAGTGTTCTTTTTCTGAATTCCCACATTGATTAATAGTAACGGCATCACCATGTACAAAGTAGCCCAACTCACACAGTAGCCTTCCCTTACTTCGTCTCCCACTTTGTCAGTCACCAAGTTCTATGCATTTTACATAAAGTCTTCCTAAACTCTTTCTTCAGAATGACCTAATTCAAACTCACTTCAGTCCTCACCTAAGCTATCATAACTACCTCCTAACTAGTCTCTCAAATGTTGACTCTCCTTCTAGTTCTATACATCCTTGTAGCAGACACAGGTACTTCACACAAATCCTTTCCTTTAAGGAGAGCCTCTGGTCCTCAGACATACAAGAAACCCAAGCCTGACCAGAGTACTACTCACCCCTACCAACATGTCTAATCCAGGAAAGAGCACATGACTGAAACTAGACAATGTCTTCCTTAGGACTTCACTTTCCTGCCAAGGCTATCAGGGAAAAATACTCTCTTTTCTTTTGGGATTATGAGTACACAATCCCAGTAAGCAAAAACTGCTCATAGGAGGAATGAAAGAACGGGGGAGGATGGGACACTGTCACCAAGTCCTGGATCTAGCTCTGCTTGCCTGGCCAGTAGAAATACTTTTGCATTTAAGCCAATTTGAGTTGGATTTCTGTCATTTGTAACCAAAAGTCCTGATTAACAATTCTCTATACCGCCAGTTACTTTTCTAAATCATAGATAAAATGTTGTCTACTTTTATTTAGTCAACTAAATTTTGTTTGAGCATGCTATACTAAAGACTTCTACCACCCTGCCTTTAACTTTCACATATACCAATGTGCTTGTTGCAATTCAAATATAGCATGCCACTTTATGCAGCTATGCCCTTGCATATGCTGCTTCCTCTGCCTAGCACATCCCCCTCCCACCTCCTCATCCACAAAATGTATAGTAGGTTTGCATAAACTAAGGTGGAAAATTAGACAGCAGCAAGATCATGAAGGGTGTTGAATGACACAAAGTAAATACACTTTAACCTATAGAATTTCAAGCCAAAAAATTATAAAATAAGACTTGTATCTTAAAGAACTCACTGTGGATACAGTGTCAGGATTATCTAAAAATAAGGTGATACTAAAGGCAGAGAAAACAGTTAGTAGGCTATCACAATTAGTTTAAACCAGAGGCCATGTAGGATGGTTAAATAGTAAACTGGGACAACTTCTCTGGGAGAAAAGAAAAACCTGCCAACAGCTATCAATATCATCGATAAGTCTTTCAAACTTTAAGCTAGCATTTCTGCTTGCAGGAATTGAGACATAAGAAAATAATATGAGGCCTATAAAAATTTACATATCAAGATTTCAGCGAAGCATTATTTGCAACAAAAGATTGAAAATTTAAATGTTGAACAACAAAATGATTTAAAATATATATATCACACAGTGAAACTATCTAATATTTAAAAATAAAATCTTTAAAGAATTTCTAAAACATGGGATATACTAAAAAATGTTATATGGAATACAACACTGCAGTATATACAAAATACTCTTAATTATGTTAAATTGAAGAGGTTTTTTTCTTTTTCATTTTTAGCATCAACACTAGATGAGTTAGGTCAGTGGCAGGATTATGAGTAATTTGTTCTCTCCTTTTTTTTTTCCCCCAAGTAACATTGTCCTTAGCCATGATCCTTATTTGCTAAAGAAAATCACGACTTTATAGGTAAGAAAAATAAGGCCTAGAGCGGTCACATGACAAAGTTCACATTCTAAGAGTTAAGACCAAAACTTGAACACTGCCTATGTGAAGACTCACTGCCAAGACGCAAATCTGCACAGCCAAAGTCATTTACCCTATAACTCCCGTGAGCCTGAGCCTCAAAGACAAACCAAACCTACTGAGTGACTTTAAATTTGCTGAGCTACAATCCCCTCTAAATTCATAACTCGAAAGCTATAAAATAGCAAATGAGCAGACTACATAAAAGGGTAGTTTAAGATGCTTGTTTTTATGACTTTATTTTTACCTAAATAGCGCTACAAAGAACAGAAAAGGAAATAATAGCACACCAGACTGGAGAAACAAGGTCTCAGAGTAAGTTGTTAAGGGACACTGTTATTCTAGAGTCTGTTTTATTTTGATCTTTAAAAGAATAAGAGAATGCTTTATTAGATGAGATTATTTCCTTGAATTAAGACCTCCATAATCTGTTACAATCACAAATAAACTCTATAGACTTAAGTACTCAACTCATTTAAGTAGGGTCCCTAACAAAAAGTCATTTGGTAGCTTAAAAAGTAGAATTTGAAAATAGTATTTGTTAAATAAAAGGGCTTCAGTGAAAGGAGTTTGAGCAGCTACTAGATAGGAGAAAAGACAAAATAATTACCAGGGACAATTTTTCTTTATTTTGAGATAGTCTTGCTCTGTTGCCCAGGTTGGAATGCAGTGGCACAATCTCAGCTCACTGCCACCTTCGCCTCCTGGGTTCAAGCAACTCTCCTGCCTCAGCCTCCCAAGTAGCTGAGACTATAGGCGCACGCAACCACGCCCAGCTAATTTCTGTATTTTTGGTAGAGACGGGGTTTCACCATGTTGGCCAGGATGGTCTTCATCTCTTGACCTCATGATCCGCCCACCTCAGCCTCCCAAAGTGCTGGGATTACAGGCGTGAGCCACTGCGCCTGGCCAGGGACAATTTTTTAAAAATCTCTATTTCAACCTTATAAATTAAGAAACTGTGGTTTTCTATAGATGCCATGTAAATGATAGTACCACCTAAAAAATTAATACATTTAAAATGTTTCTAAGCCAGGTACAGTGGCTCATGCCTGTAATCCCAGCACTTTGGGAGGTCGAGGTGGGTGGATAACTTCAGGTCAGGAGTTCAAGACCAGTCTGGCCAACAGAGCAAAACCCCATCTTTACTAAAAATAGAAAAATCAGCCAGGCGTGGTTGTGAGCACCTACAGTCCCAGCTGCTCAGGAGGCTCAGGTGGGAGAATTGCTTGAACCCAGGAGGCTGAGGTTGCAGTGAGCTGAGATTGTGCCACTGCACTCCAGCCTGGGCAACAAAGTGAGACTCTGGCAAAACAAAAACAAAAACAAAACAACAATAAAGTGTTTCTAAGGTGATAAGCAAAGATGGCATCATAGAGCTGGGCACAGTGGTGTACACCTATAGTCCCAGCTACTCAGGAGGCTGATATGGGAAACTATACCACTATCTTAATTTCACTGTTTTTTAAATGAATTTTCAAATGGTGCCCTTATGTAGATTTAGAAAGGGTTTGCAGTAACCAATGCAAAAGCACCATCCAGTGGTAAAAGATGATAATTACAATTTATACAGTTATTAAAAGCCATATTAGCTAAATGATTTGTGACTCTGCCTTTTCTCCCACACACATTCCAGGAAAGAAAAGGTAAACTGGCTATATAATATTGAGGGTATCTCCTATTTGTTGCCATTTTCTTAATCAAACCTTACTATATTAAGTTGGCATTTTGTTGTTGTTTTTCTGTCTTGCCTACCAATTATCCAAATGCTTGGTTGGGAACAGAATTAGGTAGGAGAGGGGCATTGTTAAAATTCATCCAAAGCCTTTATTAAGTCACAGGCTAGAAAATGGTTTATAAAAGTGTGTGAGGGGGTGAATTTCCAGTGGAACTCTAGCTACCAACAACCATTCCACAGAACAACAAATAAGTCATTCTATGTACTTTTTTAAAAGGTGATCATTGGTAGGTAATCTAGACCTTCCTGAAAAGGGCCAGGTAAAGATTCACAATCAGATATTTCATGAAGAATTCAGAATTTCTAAAGGGAACATGAATCTTGAACGTGACCATATTTACTTCCAATTTGAAGGAAAAAAATCAGGTAAACAGTGTGTTCCCAATAAATCTACTCCTATCCTATCAGAAAACAGATGAATAAAATCTTCAGTTTCCAACATAACAGCTTTTTAATCACCTCCTTTTTTTTTTTTTTTTAATTACAAAGTTTAATATAATTTTGGGAGGCTGAGGTGAGCAGTTCACTTTTGAGCCCAGGGGTTCAAGACCAGTCTGGGCAACATGCTGAAACCCTATCTCTACTAAAACTACAAAAATTAATCGGGCATGGTGGCATGCACCTGTAGTCCCAGCTACTCAAGAGGCTGAGGTGAGAGGATCCCTTGAGCCCGGCAGGTTGAGCCTGCAGTCAGCCCTTATCACATGCCACTGCACTCCAGTCTGGGCAACAGTGAGACCTCGTTGCAAAGGAAAAAACAAAAAACAAAACCCCAAAACTTTAATAAAACTAAAAACAAATTATTACAGAAACCCAGTAAGGGTGATTCTTTGTTTTGAAACAACTTTACATCAAGTCAACTTGATATCAAATGGTATTACTGCTTGGGATCATAAGATATTTAACAAAAAGTACAGCATGTTGCACCTTGGTAATGGCAAAAAAATCAATTACTGGGCCATAATTTTCTCCTTTTATACTCTAAAAAATACTTCAATATGTTTGAATCTGAAATAAGAAGCCTAACAAATACCACCAATGATATCAAACAAGCTTACCCTATCTTCACTAGTGCCTGCAGTCCAACACACCTGGAGGTTATGAGATTTTTTAAAAACTACTTTCATGAAAACATAGGAGTCACTCAAATAATTGAGGTTCCCCAGTGATTACTGAATGGCTGTTAATGTTTAAAGTGTGCACCACAATCATTTAACATGTAACAGAATGAGCTATGAGCAAAAGGATGCATACATCTAAACCAAAGGTAATTCAGTAATAAATTACTAAAGGTTTCAAATCTTTGGTTTGAATTTTAGTAATAAATTGTATTTACTAATACATTTATTAATATTTAGTAATATATTACTAAATTGAATTTTAGTAATTTATTATTATTTCAGGACAAAATAAAACTAGTTGCAATACCATTATTTTCAGCTGTTTAATATAATATTTTCTTCTCCATGACAGAGATCTTAGATTTATAAGCCCCCTCCACTGAAAATTCATTTGAATTATAAAACTGCTATACTAAGTCTTCCACTAACACAGGGCCCACTACTATAAATGTTTCTACAACAACGGACTTTACTCATATACAGTTATGTATGAACGCTAAGTTACAAGGAGGCTTAAACAGCAACAAACTAAAAAATTACAAGAGCTGCCTATATTACTGCAAGAGACTACTAGAAAATAACCTACCATAATAGGAATTCCCATACTATTTTCCTCTGGTGGAGGCAGTTGTACTGTTTCAATTCCAATCACAGGCCTGTAGCAGAAAACAGATATCAAAAGAAAGAATATGCTGATCCTAGAAATTAAGGGCTATGTTATAAATAAGTAGTACCTTAACAAAACATTGAATTATTGGATAATATTCAAAAACTTACTTTGGATTTTATTAATTCAGAATTTACTTTTATCCTTCTATCAAGAAAAAAATACTAATCTGTGTAACAAAACATTTTTTAAAGGCTTTCTTTATATATTAAACAGAATTGGCTTCCCAGAAGAGACTTAAAAAGTGGTGTTTGATTCTTAGAATTGCTAGCAGCAACAAGTCATCCTCATAAGTCTTAAACACACACACACACATACACACACACACACAAACTTTTCAAATATATTCACTAATAATATATTCAGTTACTTACTAATCAGTAATTATGTACCCATGGGGATGTCTTGATTTAAGAAATTGCCTATGAAAAGTTTAAAGTATTCAATCTATACACTTTCTGAATATGTAGAACATACTCATTTTAGTAATACATAAATTTAAGAAATCAATGTAATATCTCTCAAAGAAAACTGTATATATATATACTTTTTTAAAGGTTAGAATAATATATACATATTATTTAGTAACTGGCTTCTCTCCATCACTCCTCACTTACCAATGTGGACCTTAAATATTCTGCAACACCGTGAATACGACATTCCATTCAAAAATACTATATTTAATTTCCTAAGAGTAAATATTTGGGTTGCTTCTATTTTTAAATTCTTACATAATAATTTTTCTCAGAATATTACATATCCTTATATAATACTTTTCCCAAGATAAAAAATAAAAATCCACAAGTTAATTTTAGTGAAATGGCTTGTCTTTACATAAATAAAATTAGGCCTAAAAAATTATGGAGTCATAATTCTCATGTGCAATGACCTAGAAAGAAGAAATGTCAGAATTACATTCCCTACATAAAAGTGTGGGGCCAACCACATTTCTTTTGTTTTCTTTTCTTTTCTTTTGAGACAAAATCTTGCCCTGTCACCCAGGCTGGAGTGCAGTGGCGCAAAATGTAGTTTCAATCTCCTGGGTTCAAGTGATCCTCCCACCTCAGCCTCCCGAGTAGCTGTGACCACAGGCGTGCATCACCTTGCCCAGTTCATTTTAAAACTTTTTTTTGTAGAGATGGGGTCTCATTATTGTTGCCCATGCTGGTTCCAAACTCCTCAGCTCAAGCGATCCTCCCTCCTGCCTTGGCCTCCCAAAGTGCTGAGCCACTGCACCCACCCACACATTTCTTATTGTTCTGAAAGAATCGTCATCAATGCTATGACAAAGAATCATCTTTGCTATAGTAATTACAGTTGTAGTAATTAACACCTTCTAAAATGTTAGAAGACATAAACTATCCTTGGATAGCTGGAGGAAGGTCAGTTATAATTCTAAACATAAAAATCTGTTATTTCTTCTCTTGTCAAAATTACTTAAGAACAAATCAACCTCATCAGAAAATATTAAAGGTACATTATTTTAGGTTCTACAGTATGTAACAGATAAGGTAATAGAATTAGTTTGCCATATGGTGGCAGTAAATATAAAAGAAAATTAATGTCTTGAGTACGTTCATTTACAAAGTTAATGTCTTCCCTGAGTCATGTATTTTAAACAAAGATTTCAAAAAGAGGAGGCTTTACAGGTTTTCATAATTATGTTTTAATCTTGTTATATTAATAGTCAAGCTCAAAACAATATCAAGAGTGTATTTCTGACTGACTGAAAATAGCCTTCTGTTACTATAGCATTTACCAAAACAAACTGCCTCAAAAACTATATGGCTCTTGATGCTTATAAGGCAACATGTAATTGCAATGATTTTCATTGCATTAACTAAAATTTACGTATCTTATAAAAAAATAAATTTTCTTACTTTAACCAAATCCACCTAGCCTAGCCTCCTACCTCCACAAATATTTACTCAATAATTGTTTGTTAATGACTACTTATATGCTAAATGCAAGGAATACAGCAGTAAACACAAGAATAGTTTCTGGTTTCATGAAACTTACACAAAATCTCTCATGTATTTCCTTTTCCCTGATTTGTAACATTTTGATCATTAATGATTTGATCATTAAGACCAGCTTAAGTTAACAGCCTAAGGATAAAAAATACTACAGTGTCTCTTCACCTATAATTTACAATTAAAAAAAACACTACACAGAAAAATTCAAGTAAGAAAGTTTTTCCTGCTATGACTATGACTGCTTTAAAGTCGTTCTGTTCTATAGAAATAAAGTTATTTCAAAGGGAAAAATGTTTGATGCCCTTTATTTACTACACTAACCCACTAGATGCTAAGTAACAAATGTTTAAGTTACATGAAACAACTGAAAAATGTATAAGAGCATCTTTTCATACAAAATTATCAAAGTATGTCAATCTTCTCAATTTGTTTATAGACGTTATTGCCAAAGTTGTCTTATAATCCAAGACACTGAGAGATAAGAAGCTACGATGATGAGTAGATCCAAACTGAGAGTAAATATGTGCATAGATTGTGCATAGTTTAATCATAGAGTTAAAACACATCTGAAAACCCTTCTCTCTATTAAGAAAGAGGAGGGAAGTGGGCACAGTGGCTCATGCCTGTAATCCTAGCACTCTGGGAGGCCGAAGTGAGAGGATCACTTGAGCTCAGGAGTTCGAGACCAGCCTGGGCAACAGAGCAAAACTCTGTCTCTATAAGAAAACAAAACTAAAACCAAACAAAACCAAAACAAAAGCACACATCTGAATATTGTAAAGGCCCAGTCTTCCACAGAGTGAGCATCCTTTAAGGTAGGGGCTGTGTCTCACTCATTTCATCAGTATGTCCACCTCTATGGTTTTCCTTAATATATAACAGTGATGAACAATTTCTCAGGCACAAGCATTTCACATACTGATGATTTTATCTTGTCAGCAGAAGTACTATGGGTTTTTTTTTTCCTTTTTTGTTTTTGTCCCAACTAGATACAAAATTTCATAGGTTATAAACCAACATCAGCAATTTCATATGGTCCAACCTAGTATCAATTGCTCACAACATTAAGTTCGCAGAGCTATCGGTAGGTACCATTTCTTATTGCTCTAAGGACTCACCTTCTAATAAGGGAGAAAGAGAAATAAAAAGTAAACTACAAAGCAATGCAATAAGTGCTCTCCCAAAAGTCTGCTGTGTGTATCTGTGAGAGAGGGAAACAGACATACATACATACAGTGCATTAGGAATCACAAGATATACCAGTTGATGAATCCTATGAGGAAAATTGGAGTGCAACCTAGAATATAAAATTAAATAAGATTCCTTTGCTCAGTGATCACTGTACTGAGATTTATACATTTAAATAAATATAAAATTACCAGGAAACCACTAATTTCTTCCTAAGATGAGATACAAGCAAGAATGTCTGCTCTTATCACTCTTATTTAATATCATATTGAAGAAAGAGCACTGCAATAAGGGTATAAGGAATAAGAGACATATACTTTGGAAGGGAAGAAATAAAAGTGCTTGTATTCACAGACAGCATGATTGCCTTCCATGGAATCTATTAAAAAGTGCCTAGAATTAATAAGCTTAGCAAAGTCACAGAGTATGATCGCTACTTCTACATACTACCAATCAACAACTGGAAATCAAAACAAAAGGCAGTACCATTTATAATACCCCAATACTCAAAAATACTAAGGTATAAATTCAACAAAATAGACACAGACTCTGTATGCTGAAAATTACAAAATACTGATGAAAGACATCAAAGACAACATAAAGAAAAGAGATACAGGAGCTCCCCTCTTATCCACAGAGGATATATGCCACCCCTCCCTCACTCCATGGAAGCCCCAAAATAGTGCTGAACCCTATATATACTATGTTTTGTCCGGCACAGGTTGAACATCCTTAATCTGGCAATTCAAAATCTGAAATGCTCTGAAACTTTTTGAGTACTCATATGATGCCACAGGTGGAAAATTCCACACATAAGTACTTAACAGAAACTTTGGTTCATGCACAAATTTAAAATATTTTACAAAATTACCTTTGGGTTTACATGTATAAGATTATGAAACAAATGAATTTCGTGTTTAGACTTGGGTCCCATCCCCAGGATCTCTCACTACATATACGCTAATATTTTAAAATCACAAACACATCTAGTCCCAAGCATTTCAGACAAGGATTACTCAACCTGTACATACATACCCTATGATAAAGTTTAATTGATAAATTAGGCAAAGTAAGAGATTAGCAACAACTAATATAGAACAACTTTAACAACAAACTGTAAAATAAAAGTGAGATGAATGTGGTCTCTCTCAAGATACTTTAATATTTTTGGACCATAATTGACTGCAGGTGTTTCAAGCTAAACAGTAGATAACGGGAAACTACTGTACCGTGCTCATGGTTGGGAAGACTCATTATTCTTATAATGTCAATTTTTCCTCATTTAATTTATAGGTGAAAACTAATCACAGTCAAAATCTCAGTGGGCTTTTTTGCAGAAATCAATAAGCTGATGTGAAATTCATATGGAAAGGAAAAGAAATTAGAAAAACCAAAGCAATTTTGAAAATGATTTAAAATTGAGGGATTCATACTACTAGAGAGCTACAGTAAGGCCAGGCACATTGGCCCACGCCTATAATCCCAGCGCTTTGGGAGGACAAGGTGGGAGGACTGCTTGAGCCCAAGAGTTCAAGATCAGCCTAGGCAACATGGCAAGATCCTGTCTCTACAAAAAAATTAAAAATTAAGCAGGCATGATGGTGCCCACCTGTAGTCCCAGCTATTTGGGAGGCTGAGGTGGGAGGATTGCTTGAGCCTGGGAGGTTAAAGCTGTAGTGAACTGAGAACATATCACCGTACTCTAGCCTGGGCAACTGAGCAAAATCCCGACTCAAAAAAAAAAAAAAAAAAGAAAAAAAGAAAGCAAGGATAGTGATATTGGAGTAAGAATAAACACATAGATTCAACGGAATGGAACAGAAGATTCCATAAATAGATCTACACACATATAGTCAACTGATTTCTGACAAAGGTACAAAGGCAGTTCAACACAGTAAAGTATTATCTTTCCAACAAATCATCCTGAAATGAGGATAACTGATATTTGCTTATATAGTCATAAAATCTCTAGGTATAAACAAAATAATATTGGTTGGCTACAGTACAGGAAACCAGATGACTTGAGATTGATGTGAATAGAGATGGAAGAGACAATTTTTACATTATACAGTTTGTATTCCTTGTAAATCATGAACTACAATTGCCTGTTACAAGTGACACAGATGAATCAGATGCATACCAATGTACTAAATACTAAGAATTACAAAAAATAATGCTTTCCTCAATAAATTACTAAAATGTATGAAACAGATACATTTTACTCTGCTAGTCTGTTTTCTTCCAGCACAAAGGCTGTTAAACCAGTCAGAAATCATTAGGGGTGGAGCCTGGGAATTCAGAATTTTAAAGAAGTGATTCTAATTCAGAGCTAAGGTTTAGAACCAATGACAGGTTATCACATGCAATGCACTGTACTGGTCAAGCTGAGTTAATAAAATATTCCCTTCCCTCAAAGGCAAAAGCAAATGACCAAGATACAATGATTGTACATAAAACATTAATTTGGTCACATGATACTACAGACGAAATAATTTAAGAAAAATAATTTTTGCCAACCCCCATTGAAAACATTAGGTAAAAAGTTGGTAGGAAACATGATGAATCAAGTTGACAACATTTGCACAGACTGGTATTATCACTAGGAATAGAGCAACTTGTTATGTGCCCACTTGTGCAGTAATGTACGTATGTTTATCTACATGTATGTATGTGTGTATATACGCATATATATCAACCTATAATAGACATGACATACAGAATAAAGTGATAGGTGGCTATATGCATATTGACAATTGCTTTATTACACCTGACAGTCTTAAAAACAAACAACAGTGGAATCTAAACAAATCTTTAAAGCTACTGATTCACCAAGAAAAGAGAGGAATACGTTAAACGACACTGTGAAGATACAATCAGCTAAACTAGAATGTGGGAAATCCTACAGAACAAATGACACAGGTTCTTCAATAAATACATTCATTTTTTAAAAGAGAAGGGGAACCTAGTATAGAAAGAGACTTAAGAAACTAATCATATGCAATGTTCAAATCCTGTTTAGATCTATTCTAACAAACTAACCTTCAAGACATCTGACACACACACAAAATGAAATGCAAATTAATTTTGCTTCAAAATACTCTAAAGACATTGAGGAATGGTAAAATGCTGGTAATTGGTCTTAATTCACAGGGGCTCATTAATGTCTTTTCTGCATGACAAAATTGAACAATTATTAAAATTAAAGAAATTCAATTATATCATGCTATCACAAAAAAAGAAAATAATGCAGTTTTAGATTGACATCTCCCTATTATTCTATTCACAAATGATACTGTTTTCCTTTTTTGACACTTCATTCTGAAAAAGTTAAAGTGGTTAGGTCCAAATTTAGTCACTAAACTTTATAGCAATACATATATCAACCAATTTAAGGAAATCTAGATCTGGTAAATCCACATCAGGGTTTCTCAATGTTGGCACTACCAACATTTTAGGACATATAATTCTCTGTCATGGGGTCTACTCCTATCCACTGCAGGATATTTAGCAGCATCTCTGTTCTCTACCCACTAGATGCCAGTAGCATAACCCGTCCCCCTAAATTGTGATGACCAGAAATATTTCCAGATATTGCCAAATGTCCCCTGGAGAACAATAATAGTCCCCATTTGAGAAAGACTGATCCAAACTAATGATTTCTTAGAAATGGTGAGCTTACTACAAAAAGTAAAAGGAACTTAGTAGTACGTTCCTTAAAATATGGCAGAAACAACTTGAATAAAATGACTAGTTAGCAACAGACAAATGGTATTTTTCTCTATGTTAACAGGAATACTCAAGTATCTGAAGACTTAATCTTTTAGAAAATGTAAATATGTACAATCCTTACTTTTAAACACAATATATTAAACAAATTAGGCTTTTTAATGGCTCAAGATAATGAACGTTATATCTACTTAAAATCAGCTCACTCAAAAAAGTAGGAATAACATCACAACATATAGCAGAATAAGAACTCCAAAACTCCATCCCTTCACAAAGCAATGAACAGGTGGCAAAACAGCCAGAATCAATATTTTCATAATTCTAGAATTCAATTAAAACCTTTTAACAATCAGAGGAACACATAATGAAGAACGATGCTGCTAGATTTTCATAGGAAAATGCTGTGGAATTTTAATTTACTGCATACCACTCCCAATTCCCCCTACATGGCAGCATCCATGATACCAGCCCACATTTGGTTCCTGATGTGGGTACCAGATAAATTAATATGGACCTTATTCTCAAAAAATTTTGGTTATTTGTTTTGAACTATGTAGTGGCTCCCTGAAGGACTGGGTCAACGGCTTGTCTTTTTCCCACCAGTCTTGGAGATTCCCAGTACTGAAGCATCTTTCCCAGTGGTGTCTGTCAAAAGCATTTCTCTCTCTCTCATCTGTGTGTAAGAGGTAACAACTGGGGCAAACAATAAACATCTAAAAACCCAGGAAGGAAGAAGCTGGAGAAGCAGATACATATGAAAATAAAGGCTTTGAAACCTCCCATATACAGTAGGAAACCTAGAGGCCACATGCATGTCCAGGACTGGCCATATGTTCAGAGAAGACTCATGAAGACCCTAAACTTTCACCTCTGGCTGATCTTTCAGTTCTGCACAAGCAAGAAGTGAAGACTAGGACAGAACTATAAGCAGCTTGGCTAAGCATTATGTACCCCAACACAGAAGCAATTTCTAAAATCTAGGAGAGTCTGTTTTTGTTTGGGCTTTTTGGGGGAGTTGTTGGGGGGAGATGGAGGCATTTAGGAAAACCTCTGCCAAATCAGAGCCGATCGCCAAGAGAATGAATAGAGAATTCAGTGGACATACACAATGAAAAACACAGACTTTACAAAAATAGTTTAAAAAGATTCATTAAACAACCACGAGAACAAGCAGCAATAACAATCCCCAGGGAGGGGGAAAAATTGGATCTCCAGCTACAATATTCAAAATATCCAATTTCCAACAAAAACATTTGAGGCATGCAAATAAAGATCAAACTATATCCTAGTCACAAGAGAAAAAGAAATTAATAGAAATTGTCCCAAAGGAAGGCCAGACACTGGATTTACTAGACAAAGACTTTAAATCAACTGCCTTAAATATGCTCACAGAAAACAAAACAAAACAAAACAAAAAAACAAAAAAAAAAACCCTGGACAAAGAACTAAAGGGAACCAGAATGTCATCTCACCAATGAATACTGATGTAGAGAATATTGATGTTAAAAAATGGAAATCACAGAAAGGAAATAAACAGAAATTCTGGAGCTAAATAATAAAATAATTAAAATAGAAAATAGCTAGTTCTTTGAAAAGATCAACAAAAGTGATAAGTCTTTTTAGCTAGACTGACAAAAAGAATACCCACATTACTAAAATCAAAAACAAAAGTAGGCACATTACTACTGACCTTATAAAAGGTTACTACTGTTAAGGTTATAATTGTAAGCCAACAAATTAGACTATTTATACAAAATGGACAAATTCCTAGAAACATAAACTATCAAAACTGACCCAAGAAATAGAAAACTGAACAGTCCTCTAACACAGTGGTCCCCCACCTTGTTTTGCACCAGGGCCTGGTGTTGTGAAAGACAATTTTTCCATGGGGTAGGGGTTTGGGCTGAAACCGTTCCACCTCAAATCATCAGGCATTAGATTCTCATAAGTAGTGTCCAACCTAGATCTCTTGTATGCACAGTTTACAATAGGGTTCCTAAGAGAATCTAATGCTGCCACTGATCTGACAGGAGGCAGAGCTCAGGCAGTAATGCTCGCCTGAAGGTCGCTCACCTCTTGCTGTGCAGCCGGTTCCTAACGGGCGGCGGACCATATGTGGCCTGGCAGTTGGGGACCCCTGCTATAACAAATAAAGAGACTGAATCAAGAATTAAAACCTCCCAACAAAGAAATGCCTAGAATTACATGGCTTTGCTGATGAAGTCTACCAAAAATTTAAAGAACTAACATAAAATCTTCTCAAAATAAAAAAAGAGGGAGCACTTGAATACTCTTCAACAAATAGTGCTAGGACAACTGAATATCCACATTTCTTGGGACCAAAACTAGATACTTCATACGAAACTAGAAAAAGACATCATGAGGAAACAAACAACATACTAACATCCCTTATGATTACATAAAAATTTTCAACAAAATACTAGCAAACCAAATTCAGCAGCATATTGAAAGAATTATAGACCATGCCCAAGTGGGACTTATACCAGGAATGCAAGGGTGGTTGTACACTTTAAAATATTTAATATACACATTAATAAAATGAAAGGAATAAACACATGATAATCTCAACTGATGTAGAGAAAAAGCATTTACAAAATCCAGTATGTTTTCATGATAAAAACACTCAACATCACAGAAGGGAACTTCTTTACCATGATAAAGAACATTTATTTAAAAACCGACAACTAATATCATAGATAAGAGTGAGAAACTCAATGCTTTCTTCCTAAGATCACGAGCGAGATAAAGATGCCACTTTCACCACTTTTATTCAACACTGTTCTACAAGTTCTAACCAGATCAACTAGGTAAGAAATAAAAGCCATTCAAATTGGAAAGTCGTAAAACAAACCAAAAAATCATCTCTATTTGCAGATATGATGTTATACATAGAAAATCCTAAAGAATGTTTTGTTTTGTTTTCTTTGAGATGGGGTCTAACTCTGTCACACAGGCTGGAATGCAGTGGCGCTATCTCAGCTCACTGCAACCCTCTGCCTCCCGGGCTCAAGCGATCCTCCTACTTCAGCCTCTTGAGTAGCTAGGACCATAGGCATGTGCCACCACAGTCAGCTAGTTTTTTGTATATCTGGTAGTGACAGGGATTCACTATGTTGCCCAGGCTGGTCTTGAACTCCTGAGCTTAAGCGATCTGCCCACCACGGCCTCCCAAAGTGCTGGGATTATAGGTGTGAGTTACCATGCCCGGTCAAGAATTAAAAAAAAAAAAAAACCTATCAGAGTTAATGTACAAATTCAGCAAAGTTGCAGAATATAAGATAAAGCCACAAAATCTGTTGCTTTTCTATATACCAGCAATGAACAATCCAAAAGTAAGAAATTAAGAAAGCAATTCTATTTAGCATCAGAAAGAATAAAACTTAGGAAAAAAAATAGCTCTGATAGTTTGATGACTCAGAAGGCCCAGGCCTAAAAATGAACACAAGGAAAATATTTACAAATAATAAAACACATTATTGGTGTGCTGAGTGTGTGCATTGCACATTTGCTATCAGGTATCACTATGTCAAAAGACTTACTCTTACAGAACAAGGAGTTGCTTTAAACTCACTGGTAAAAGGCATTCCTAATAAAGAGGGCAGGATGCAAAGTTGACCAGGATGCAGGAGGACAGACTGGTAGAAATATACACCGATACAGCCTCTCTGCAAGTGGCAATCACTAGCAAAATTTTCAATGCACATCCCACTGAAAAAGATCTCCAAGATATGTCGGAGGTGAGTAGTAGTACAAAACAATCAAATAACCCAACTTGTCTGTTAAAAGGAGGAGAAAAATCAAGAACAGATTTGATATGCTTGGTTTATCTGTTGTAAAATTTGCATTACCAATACTCTCTGCATCACAGGGCAGAAACCTTAAACTACATTTCCCAGAATCTCTTTTTATTGACTGATTTAAGGATAGCGTCTGCCAACGAGGGGCACACATGCAAGATTAAATGAAGAGAAAGAAAAGCAGTTTTTGTCTGATGGCAACTGGTTTACATGAGAAGATGATAGGCATGAGGCTGGAAGCAGCTGTTGCATTAAGAAACATCTGCCTTTTCTGGACTCAATACTGTACAATGCTATTTTTTCTAACTAAATCCATAATCTCAATGGAATATCAGTTATGCTCAAGTTTTCATCGCACTTCAAAATATTTTAAAAATTTATATGGAAGACCAAAGGGTAAAGAGCCAATCTGGGGGGGTGGTGGTGGGAAAGGTTGAACTACACATCATATACAAGAATAAAATTCTAGGTCATTCAGAAAAGTAAATAGAAAAAAAATTGCAAATTTTTCGAACAGAATATTTTTTAAGACTTTGTTTCTTACACAACACTAAAAAGGGTGAAAAACCCAAAAAAGATTGATAAGAATGATTATACTAAAAATTTTAAAGTTCTAAATGAGTGACCCCTAAAACAAAGTAAAGACTAGCCACAGATTGAGAGGTATAACAAAACCAATAAAAGATTAATAGCCTACATACAGATAGATTAGACATATACTTATCAGTACAAAGAAAAAATAAGCAATTCACAAAAAACATTTAACTTGTCAAAAATACATAGAAATATACTTAATTTCTTTAGAAATCTGGGAAATGCAAATTAAAACAAAGTATCACTCATATACATCAGAATGCCAAAATTAAAGTCAAACTAAAATAATTATCGGCGAGTTTGAGAGTAAAGAATGACTCTTACTCAATTGCTTGTGGCAATATAATCAGTACAGCCCCTTTGAAGAAAATAATAATTACATAATAAAGGTGAACATGCCTATATCCTATGACCCAGCAATTCTACCCCTACATATCAATCTCAGAGAAACTGTACAAAAAAAGACACACATTGTACTAGAATTTCTACAACATTATTTGTAATAGCTAAAACTAGAAGATACCTAACTACAGAATGTTAATAGATAAACAGCAGTTTATTTGTATCAGATATACAGCAACTATTATTTTTATTTGTATAGATTTATCAGGTGCAAGTACAATTTTGTTACACGCACAGATTGTGTAGTGGTCAAATCAGGGCTTTTGGGGTATCCCCCAAGATACAGATATACAGCAATTACAACAAATGTATCATCATGGATAAATTTTAAAAGCAGTGATAAAATAACAACAACAAACGTATCATCATGGATAAATTTTAAAAGCAGCGATAAAAAGATACATAAAGCATACCGTTAATTTAAAATCTTAGAAAAAATAAATGTAACAGTAATATTATACTGTTTATGGATATGTAAATGCAGTATAAGTGAAAACAACCTAGATGATAAAAGCTAACTTTCAAGGTGGTTACCTTGGAAGAAGGGGGGGCAGAGCTCTAGTTATATATGTAAACGTTTCATTCTTTAAGAGACACAAAGCAAATATGGCAAAGTATTGACAGCTGCTTATTCCTAGCGATAGGTAGTTAGGTTTATATTTTATTTTATCCTGTGTGTCTCAACATTTCAATTTAATTAAAACCATTTTTCAAGAAAGATCACTCTGATTGGTCTGAGTGTAGAAGATGAACGGAAATGGGGGCAAAATTGGAGAAGGGTAGACTGGTCAGAGAACTACTGCATTAGTCCAATAAGAAATGACAGCCGCAAGAACTAAAGCCATGAAAGTACAAGGGAGAGATCAATATTACATATATATATGAATTAGAACTACCGAGTTCTTCATACAGTTATGTAAGCAGGGTACGCCTGTGGGTCATTTTCCTTTCTTTAAAATCTCCTATATTAGACATTTCTCAAAAGAAGACACAAATAGCCAAGTATATATTTTTTTAAAAGTTCACTCTCTCATCACCAGGGAAAGGCAAATTAAAACCATGAGATATCACCTCACAACTGTTAGAATAGCTCCTATCAAAAAGATGAAAGGTAAGTGCTGGCAAGGATGTGGAGAAAAGAGAACCCCTGCCCATTGTTGGGGAGGAATGTAAATTAGTACAGCCATTATGGAAAATAGTATGAAGGTTCCTCAAAAAATCAAAAATAAAATTGCCACATGATCCAGTAATCCCACTACAGGGTACATAACCAAAAGAAATGAAAGCAGTATGTCAAAGAGGTATCTGCACTCACACATTCATTACAGCATTATTCAAAATAGCCAAAACATAGAATCAAGCTAAGTGTCTATCAATAAATGAAGAAAAAGTGGTATATGTATGCACTGGGATACTATTCGGTCTTAAAGGAGCAGGAAATCCTGTCACTGCAACAACATAGGTGAACCTAGAGTTATGTTGGCGAAATAAGCCAGGCACAAAAGTCAAAGATCACATGATCTCACTTATTTGTGGAATCTAAAAAAGTCGAAAGCGTAGAAGCAGAGAGGAGAATGGTGGTTACTAGGGGCTGGGGAATAGTAAGGAAGGCAGGCTAAATGATTAAAAGTTTATTTCTAGTATATCATCTTTTTAAAATGACTTCATACTTTATACAGCTGTAATACCAGTTATAAACTTCTCTTATACAAATACTTTTAACAATAAAAACTCCAAAGTTAAATGCTAACAATTACCTTTAAAAGCAAAGGAAAACACAAAAGGCATGCATGGTGTCAAGGACTACAAGAAAATTGCATCTATGATTCTGAGAAAAGAAAAGAAACAAAAGACAGAATCCTGTTATAAATCCAGAAGTTGTAAGATAAATATTCATTACAATGTAGACCATCTTTATCACTTTGTAATTAAAAACCCCACAGCTTTCCAGAGAGTAACATGAAAAAGTTTCAAGATACATTTTCCATAGTAAATCTTCGGATAAACAAATTTTAAAGTTAAAACCATTTAACAGTATCTCTTATTTCTCCACGAATTAAAACTAATAGGCAAGGAAAAAAAAGTAACTAAATTTGAAAAGAAGTAAAACTATTTGTTTGCAGACAGCATGATCATCTATGTAGAAAATCCTAAAGATTCCACAAAAAGGCTGGGCACGGTGGCTCACTCCTGTAATTCCAGCATTTTGGGAGGCAGAGGCAGGAGGGTTCTCGAGGCCAGGAGTTGAAGACTAGCTGGGCAATGTAGGCAGACCTTGTCTCTACATAAAAAATTTAAAATTAGCTGGGCCTGGTGGTACATGCCTGTAGTCCCAGCTACTGGGAAGGCTGAAGTGAAATCAACTGAGCCTGGGAGGTCACGGCTGCAGTGAGCCATGATCATGCCACTGCACTCCAACCTGGGTGACACAGAGAGAGAGACCCTGCATCAGAATTAATAAACAAATTCAGCCAAGCTACAGGATACAAAAGTAAACACAGAAAAATCAGCTGCATTTCCATACACTTAATTTCCAACAGAAAATTAAACAAGTCCATTTACAATAGTATCGAAAAGAAAATATGTGGGAATAAACTTAACCATAGAGGCAAAAGATTTGTACATGAAAATTACAAAATGTTGCTGAAAGACAGACACAAATAAATGGCAATACATCCCATGTTCATGGATTGGAACACCTAATATTGTTAAGAGGTCAATACTGTCCCAAGCCATCTACAGATTCAATACAACTCCTATCACAATCCCAATGATGCTTTTTACAGAAATAGAAAAATCTAACATAAAATTAATATGAAATTTCAACGGACTCTGAATAGCCACAATTCTGAAAAAGAAGAACAAACTTGGAGGTCTCATACTTCCAGATTTCAAAACTTATTACAAAGCTATGACAATCAAACGAGTGAAACTGGCATCAAGATGGACATGGGACCAATGGCATGAAAGAGAGAGCCCAGAAATAATCCCTTACATATATTAGACAAGAGTCCCAGGACAATTCAATGAGAGCAAAAGACAGTCTTTTCAACAAATGATGTTAGGGAAACTAGATATCCCCACGTGCAAAAGAATGAATTTGATCCCTTACTTTATACCATATACAAAAATTAATTCAAAATGCATCAAAGTAAAGGCTAAAATTAATGGACCTTGAAGTAAGAGCTAAAACTATAAAATTCTTAGAAGAAAACACAAGGGAAAAGCTTCATGACACTGGATTTGGCAGTGATTCCTTGGGTATGGCACCAGAACCACAGACAACAAAAGAAAAAAGATAAACTAGACTTTGTCAAATTTTATAACTTTTATGCATAGAAGGATACTATCAAGAGAGTGAAAAGGCAATGCAGAGAATAGGAGAAAATATTAGGAAATTATAGATCTGATAAGGCATCAATATCCAGAATATATAAACAAATCCTACAATTAAACAACAAGAAAGTTTTAAATGGACAAGGGACTTGAATAGATATTTATCTAAAGGTATACAAATGGCCAATAAACAACATGGAAAGATGTTCAACATCACAAATCATTAGGGATATGCAAACCAAAGTCATGAAATACCACTTCACACACGAGAACGGTTACTATTAAAAAAAAAAAAATTTAAAGCACCCACAATATAACAGATGTTGGCAAGGATATAGAGAGATTGGAACACCTGTACATTTCTGGTGGGAATGTGAAAAGGTACAATCATTATTGCACACATTACAGTATAGTGATTCCTCAAAAAATTAAACAGAATTACTCTATGATCCAGTAACTCCACTCCGGGTATATACCCCAAAGAACTGAAATCAGAGACTTAAATAGATATTTGTACACTCATGTTGATAGAATTATTCATAATAGCCAAAAAGATACTTGGGAAGCAACCCAAGTGTCCATCAATGAATGAACGGATAAACAAAATGTGGTTTATACATATAGTGCAGTATCATTCAGCCTTAAAAAGGAAATAACTCTTATATATGCTGTAATACAAGGATGGCCCTCGAAGACATTTTGCTCAGTGAAATGAGCCACTTACAAAGGATCAAATATTGTATGACTCCACTCATACGAGGTTGAATGGTGGTTGCCAGGGGTTGGGAAAGGAGACAGGGAAAGTTATTGTTTAATGGGTATGGATTTTCATTTGGAGAAGACAAAGTTCTGGAGATGGTTGGTGATAATGTTTGCACAACAATGTGGATGTGCTTAATGCCACTAAACTATATACTTAAGATAGTTAAAATAGGCCAGGCACGGTGGTTCATGCCTGTAATCCCAATACTTTGGAAGGCTGAGGCGGGCAGATCATTTGAGGTCAGGAGTTTGAGACTAGCCTGGCCAACACAGCGAAACCCCATTTCTATTAAAAATACAAAAATTAGCCAGGTATGGTGGTGTGCACCTGTAATCCCAGCTACTCAGGAGGCTGAAATCAATGGAATCACTGGAACCTGGAAGGCGAAGATTGCAGTGAGCCGAGATCACTCCACTGCACTCCAGCCTGGGCAACAGAGCCAAAGCTCCATCTCAAAAAAAAAGATGGTTAAAATAAATTTAATGTTATATATGTTTTGCCACAATAAAAAAAACTAATAGCAAAATATTTTCCTATTACATAAATGAATAATTCAGAGTTTAGAATATTTTTAATTTTAGACTGAGAATTTTTTTGGTCACTGAAGCAAAATAGTATTCTGATGGATTCTATTATATGCACACACAAAAACATTTATGAAGACCTATGCCCCTAAAAATGAAATGTCACTGTTTGGATAGAATAGGAATGTAGGTAGAAATCATTTGATCTCAAAGGAAGTAGAAGGTAAAAGAAAAAAAAAAAAACACACGAAACTTAAACTGATACATGTATCTACTTAAAAGTTTCAAAAAGTACACAGGTGATTTGAAAAAAATCTCCAAGGCAAGCTTTTAAAGATAGAACTTCCTCATATTTAACTAGTGAAAAACATTCAAATATACAAATATCAATGCTAAGCATTATTTGCACTAGTGCTTGAAAAAAAACAACAAATTATGTTATTTTTCTAACATTTTAGTTCTTAACACTCACTATGAAGTGACTATAAGTTATAAGCCTTTCCTGGATTAAAGTACTGCATATAAAAAATTCTATCTACAACATCAGCTTAACAAAAATAGTAGTATCTGGGGGGGTGGGGATCATTGCCTTCACATTTTTAACATAATATCTGACAGATTTTCCTGATTTCCTCTGTATCCTCCACAGATTTGCACCACACTGCACTTGTTCACTGACTTCACAGATGTTTCTTGAAACCTTACCAAAGCACAAACCAAATTTACCCTTTATAAATGTGTAATCAAGGCCAAGACTCTAAATCAAGGTAACCCTGCTTAATTTTATATAGATAAGAAAACATCTGCAGAAAGTCTCTTTAAATAACTTTTAGGATCACTTCCATAGTACCTACTAACAATTCATTCAAGCCCACAGTTTATCTTCATGGTTTAGAGAAACAGAAAACATATTTAGAATAAAGCTGTAGTGCATTGACTACTAAAATACTCCTATCATATTATATCATCTTTTTATGGGTATGCAATCTCTTACATGTAAGGTGTTTGTTAACTGCATGTTTCTCTTTTTTTTTTTTTTTTTGAGACGGAGTCTCACTCTGTGTCACCCAAGCTGCAGTACAGTGGTGCTATCTCAGCTCACTGTGACCTCCATCTCCTGGACTCAAGGGATTATCCTGCCTCAACCTCCCAAGTAGCTGGGATTACAGAGGCTCACCACAACTGGCTAATTTTTGTATTTTCAGTAGAGATGGGGGTTTCACCAAGTTGGCCAGGCTGGTCTTGAACTCCTGACCTCAAGTGATCTGCCCACCTCCCAAAGTGCTGGGATTACAGGCATGAGCCACCGCGTCCAGTTCTAACTTCATGTTTCTCTGAGACTTTCGTAAGGCAATAATTTTCCCAAAATCATTCGCCTATTTTGACCTCTAGAAAATAACTTATTTACCATTCCCTGCAATTCTTTGTCAGGCTTTCAGATCTAATTCTCCATTCATCAGATCTATAAGTGATGCTTTTTTTAGCCATATTAAGTCAAAATTTAACCATATTAAATTCTGCCATATATTTTATACATTAAAAGTAAGTGCATGTCTGAAATATAAAGCCAGAACTTTCCAACAAAGCCCAATGTATTTAAATCTCCTAGCCTGTAGTAACCATACCCAGCAAGAGAGACAAATTTAGGTTCAACAATATTAGCGGGACCAATACTAGAAGGCTGTTTTCAAAATTTTTGATCTTAAGACCTCTTCACATTTTTAATTTATTGAAGAGCCCAAAAAGTTTTGCTTATGAGGATTATTTCTACTGATGTCTACTGTATTCAAAATTAAAACTAGCAAATTGCTTAAATGTATTTAGTTTTCATTTACTTACTAATATATACACTACATGTCAATATAAACAACTTTATTAAAATAATTATTTTTTTAAAAAATTAAGTAGCACTGTTCATGTCTGGCTTAACAGAAAATAGGTGGATTCTCACAGCTGCTTCTGCATTCAATTTGCTGCAATAAGTTATCATGGTTCAAGTATATGAAGAAAATCTATACTCATGGTAACATATTTTTAGATACTTGTGGATAATCTTTAATATTACATCAAAGCTTGACAAGTGATATCTTTTAGAAGTTAACTATAATGTTAATTATGAAGCCATATCAATGAGCTTTTAATATTTTTTTCACATTAAAATCCATTGGTCTAACTGCACTTTGAAAGGATCTTTTTACAAAGCCATGTGTGATTCTACAACATCATGCATCAGCCATTTGGAAAATGCTGGTTCACTGGTTTATGAAGGTCTTCAATTACTGACACATTTCATGATATACAATATAAAAAGTCATATTTATTAATATTACTACCAATGCCACCAGAAAACATCTTTAAGTTCTGTAAAGCTAGCAAGCTCAAGGTGGCCAGCACAGATTTACTCAAACTATAATTTTTGCTTGGAAGCTCAAATTTCATCATCTGTAACAAATATTGACAGGTTCTTTCCTTGAAGTAACAAGTTCACTTTGGTTCTTTTCAAGGAATATTTTCAATAAAAGGTTTGCCAAAGAGCCAAATCTGAATAACCATAATGTTATAGTTGTTTTTTCAATTAAAAGGTATTCTATTTAAAAAAAAAAAAAAAAAAAAGTCTAGTCCAGCTAGCAACTCAATCACATAAGCATTTTTCCTGTGCAGCATATACTCATTTTATCATACAGATACCTCAGGGTGAAGTGTAATATAAGTAATTTATACTTAAAAACAATCTTAGGGGGAAATAGGCTTTTCCCTTCCCTTAACTGTAAGCAAGGCAGTGAAAAACAGAGTCTGGTGCCACTAACTTGATTCCTAATACATCAGTAGTAAGTGCTATTACTTTTGTACCATTAGCGCAAATGTCAAAGTAAAAAAGGCATATAACATTTTATTATGATGATAACAGTTTTGACTTTAGGGACTCCCAGGGGTTCATGCATCACACTTTGAAAAGTCTCTTAGAACGGGGTCCCTAACCCCTGGGCTGAGGACTACTAGCCATTCATGGTCTGTCAGAAACTGGGCTGGACAGCAGGAGGTGAGCAGCAAGCAAGCAAGCATTACCCCCTGAACTCCGACTACTGTCATAGCAGTGCAACATTAGATTCTCATAGGACTGCCAATCTTATTTTGAATTGCACATCTGAGGGATCTAGGTTGTGTGCTTTTTACAAGACTAACTAATGCTTGATGATGTGAGGTGGAACAGTTTCACCTCAAAACCATTCCATCCCCAACCCAACCCCCATCCATGGAAAAATTGTCTTCCACGAAACTGGTCCCTGGTGCCAAAAACGTCGGGGACTGCTGCAGTAATGGATTAATTTTGGCCAAAGAAAGGTTTGGCCCTTGCTCAGCTCCTAGGAGGTAACCGCTAACCCCTTGGAATGTCCTGCTTGATAAAAAGTTGTTGTTTACCTGGGGCCTTTGGTCCATGCCAGATAGTCTAACAATATGATTTCTGGTGGGATCTTTAAGTCACGGAGTATCAGCTTGACCTCTGGAGGGGATGGAGACTAACATCAGCCACAGGTGTGGTCAACCATACCGATGTGACTGACTTCTCAATAAAAACTCTGGACAGCAAACCTCATGTGGGTGGCCCTGGTTGACAATATTCCTTGCGTGTCACCATATATTGTTGCTGGGAAAAGCAAGCACTGTCTGCACAACTCTATTAGGAGAGAACACCTGGAAGTTCGTGCCTGAAACTCTCCTGGATCTTTGTCCTATGCACCTTCACCCATTGCTGGTTTTAATCTGTATTCCTTTGATGTAATAAACCATATCATGAATTTAACTTCTTTGCTGAGTTCTGTGAGTCCTTCTAAGCAAATTATCAAATCTGAGAGTGCACAGTCTCCCATGAACTAAACAAGGTTGGTCAAGATCAAACTCCTGAGTATATGTAACAAAAGTCAATCCCCAACTACATGTTTCTCTAAACGAGACACTGTTTTGCCCAGGACCAAAAACTATTGTGCATATGTGCACAGATCCAAATTGCACTGCCAAACTCCACATAACTACCAGCCCCTTCTGCAAGCAGCTTGTTTTAGAGCAGGGATTCTCACCAGATGATTCTTTGTTGTGGAGGAATGTCCTGTCCATTGTAGGATGTTTAGCAGCATCCCTGGCCTCTGTCCAATAGGTGCCAATAGTATCCTTCACTCCTCCCAAGTGGCAACAAAAAAAATGTCCCCAGACATTGTCAAATTCCCCTGACGAGAAAAATCACCCTCCCCTCCATATTGAAAATCACTGTTTCAAGAAACTCGCCTAGGTAGTCTGACCTTGTCTTTTCTTTTACAAAAAAAGGGAATAAATTCACTTTTAGCTCTGTCTTCCTGCCTTTCCAAATGTTAATTATTTGATGATGGAAAGCAATTGCACATTTTGAGTTCTACCTTCAAAAAATATTTGGATAAAAGTGGTTAACTAAAAGCTCTTCCTTCTGGGGAACTCAGTCAGATTACCAATTTAAAGAGAAGAAGAAGCCTCCAACAATGATCTTTAAATAAGGATACATATATATTTTCTGTATCTTATGCACACCACAGAGGGAAGATAGACTAGTTTTCTTCAATCTTGGGAGTATACATCAAAATAACCTCAAGCAGTTTTTAAAAACATAGGTGCCAGGGTCCCATCTCAGACACTTAATCAGAATTCATTATTTATCCAGCAATTAGTGGAGTGTCCACTATATGCCAAAAAATTGTTACAGGTGCTGAAGACACAGGAGGAAATAAAAGACATCGTATTTGCCCTTGAAGAACTCACATTCCAGTAGAGGGAGACATTTCATAAACATATAAACAAACATGAGCACTTCGGATAGTGCTACAGGGAAATAAACAGAATAATGGAAGCAATTTCTCTGCATTCTCAGCAACATCTGCAGAAATATACTCAAAGTTAAATGTGGTGAGTGGAAATATTATTTTGCATTTTATTATTTAGAAAGCCTGTGACATAATTATATGCCTAAATTTAAAATTTCTTATGTGTAGCAGTGCTGAGCAAAAGTGTCTCTCTCTACTCTTTGGGAATCCTCAAGATTAAGTAGGTAAATTCCCTCACAGTTTCAATTCTAATTTCCATGAGTTCAATGAAAACCTTACGCTAAATCTTAAAAATATAATTAGGGGATACACCACAGATTTCTCAAATGCACTTACTGCACTGTGGTGAAGTGTGCTTTTAGTGTACAGATCACCTAAGTAGTGAACACTGTATCCAACAGGTGATTTTTTAACCCTTGCCCACCTCCCACCTTTTGTAGTTTCTAATATCTGTTATTCCACTCGGTATGTCCCATATACCCTTGTTTAGCTCCCACTTAGAAGTGAAAACATGCAGTATTTGACTATGTTTCCAAGTTATTTCACTGAGGATAAAGGGCTCCAATTCCATCCATGTTTGCTGCAAAAGACATGATTTCATTCTTTATACATATACACCACATCTTCTTTATCCAATCTTCTGTTGACGGATATTTAGGCTGATTTCATGTATATGCTACTGTGAATAGCGTTGCAATAAACATACCAGTGTAGATACTTTTTTGACATAATGATTTCCTTCCCTTAGGGTATATTCACAGTAGTGGGATTGCAGAATCAAATGGTATCACTATTTTTAGTTCTTTGAGAAATCTCCATACCATTTTCCATAAGGATTTTACTAATTTACATTCCCACCAATAGGGTAAAGTGTATAAGTGTTCCCTTTTCTCCACATCTGTGATGGTTAAAACTGAGTGTCAACTTGATTGGATTGAAGGATGCAAAGTACTGATTTAGGGTGTGTCTGTGAGGGTGGTGCCAAAGGAGATTGACATTTAAGTCAGTGGGCTGGGAAAGGCAGATCCATCCTTAATCTGAGTAGGCACCATCTAATCAGCTGCCAGCACAGCTGGAACATAAAGTAGGCAGAAAAACATGAAAGGACTAGACTGGCGTAGCCTCCCATCCTATCTTTCTCCTGTGCTGGATACTTCCTGCCCTCAAACATCAGACTCCAAGTTCTTCAGTTTGGGGACTCGGACTGGCTCTCCTTGCTCCTCAGCTGGCAGACAGCCTATTGCAGGACCTTGTGATCATGTGAGTTAATACTTAATAAAATCCCCTTCATATATATATAAAATATATAAAAATATACTGCTATATATAAAAATATATACATTATACATAAATTAAACATTATATATACACACACACACATATATATATCTCCTATTAGTTCTGTACCTCTAGAGAACCCTAATACAGCACCACTGGCAACATCTATTGCTTTTTGACCTTTTAATAGTAACTAACCATTCTGACTCATATAAGATGGTTTTAACCCATTTATGCTGGAGGCTGCAATTATGAACGAAAAATCAGACCTTGGCAATGACCTCGAGCAGAATATAAATAACTCCCACCTGCTTAGTGTTCCAATAATGGAACACTAGGCATAAGTGGGCTAATTTGTATTTCTTTTATGACTAATGATGTTGAGGAGTTTTTCATGTTTGTTGGTCACTTGTACGTCATCTTTTGGAAAATGTCTGTTTGTGTTGTCTATTTTTTAATGTTTGTTTTTTTCTTGAGTTCCTTGTAGATTCTGGATATTAGCCTTTCGTCAGATGCAGTTTTCATATTTTGCACATATTTTTTCCCCTTTATGTAGGTTGTATGTTTACTCTGTTGTTTCTTTTACTGTGCAAAAGCTTTTTTTAAATTGTCTCATTTGTCTATTTTCGTTTTTGAGGACTTGGTTTTAAATTATTTGCCTAGACCGATGTCCAGAATTTTTCTCAGGTTTTCTTCAGTATTTTTATAGTTTCAGGTCTTATGTTTAGGTCTTTAATCCATCTTGAGTTAATCTTTGTATGTGGTGAGAAGCATGGGTCCAGTTTCATTCTTCTACATATAGCTATCCAATTTTCCCTGACCCATTTATTGAATCGAGTGTCCTTTCCCCAGTGTATATTTCTGTTGACGATTAGCTGGCTGTAGGTATGTGGCTTTATTTCTGGGTACTCTATTTTGTTCCAATAATACATGTACCATGCTGTATTGGTTACTATAGTCTTGCAGTAAATTTTGAAGTCAGATAATGTGATGCCTCCACATGCTCTTGAACATGGGAGAGTTTAATGATTTTATTAATAAGAATAAAAAGAGCTCCTGAAGAAGTCATTCAAACGGAAAAAAATCCACTGACAAGCTAATCATCATAAGGATTGTTTGCAACAGAATCTGGCAAGACTGGAGGAGGGCACATTTTTCTCCTTTCATTTCATACTTCTATGAAAAACTGGTAGCAAAACCTAGGAATATAAAAATTTTCTGCTCTTCAGTTTTTTCTAAGAAGCGAAAACAAAGCTATTTATATATTTGTAGAAATGATATTTCTATGGTTAAAAATAATAAAGTTGTGGGTACCAAATATACATATAAAAAGTAAAGATCAAACACTCCCCTGTTATGTCACAGATACTAAAAAGAACTGCCGATAATACCCAACCTTCCTTTAAGAATTAAAAACAGAGGCGGGTGAATCACTTGAGGCCAGAAGTCCAAGACCAGCCTGGCCAACATGGCAAAACCCGATCTCTACTAAAAATATAAAAGTTAGCCGTGCGTGTTGGTGCACACCTGTAATTCAAGCTACTCATGAGGCCAAGGCATGAGAATCTCTAACTCGGGAGACGGAGGTTGCAGTGAGCTGAGAACGCACCACTGCACTCCAGCCTGGACGAAAGAGCAAGACTCTGTATCATAAAAAAGAATAAAGAAAAAGAAAGAGAGAGAGAATTAAAAACAAAGGTCAGATGCCAGAGGATGCTTTATCTAATTTTTCAATACACACCTCATTCCATATACACAAACAGTAAGCAATCTGTTCATCCTACAATAGTGGCTTTGCAAATCGCTATCATGGTTCCCATTCTACAAACTATATCGCATTCTGTCACAAATATGCAAATATTTCATGCCTACAAGAAAATAGCTATTTGGATATAAACAGCTTTTAACTGCCCGAAACAATAGAGAAGGAGGAATCAGCAACAACAACAAAAAGCAGATTCACCTTCCTCTTAGAGCCTGTGGCTTGTCGCTGCCATCTCTAAACAAGCATTTAGAACCCATCTTTGAAAAGTCCTTTCCTTAAATCTGAGGAGAGAACTCTGTATAAAAGTTTCCAATGGTTGCCCCTACAGCTGTAAGAATAAGGTGCAAGTCTCATAGCTTAGAAGGTAAGATACTAAGGAACTAACCTCTACATGTTCTCTCCCAGCCTCATCTTGTGCCATCCCCTTCACACTCCTTAGTTAATTAATACCACACTTAAGATCACAAGGAATATGATCCCCAATTGAGAAGATGAGAGTGAACTGGCTAACTCTAAAATGTATTCTTCAGGGGATATACATGAAAGATAGATACTAAAGGAAGTTCTTCAGGACAAAAGTGACACCAGACAGTAATGAATCCACATGAAGAAATAAAGAGCACTAGTAATGGTAATTATAGGTAAGGGAAAAATGACAGTATAAAAGGTGGTATAAATATAACTCCTACTTTTTTCTTCTCTCAATTTAAGAGGTAATTGCATAAAGCAATCATAAAATTGTATTGTCAGGTTGATCCCATATAAAGATATAATATATATCAAAATGAAGCACAAAAACGGGAGGGAATGAATTATACTGAAAAAAAGAGACGACGCTAGATGGTGACTCAAATCCACAAGAGATAAAAAAGAATACTGAAAGTGGTAAATACATACATTAATATACAATACTATAAATGTTTTTCTCTTTCTTCTCTTCTTTAAAAGATAAACTCTGTACAAAGCAATAATTAAAATATCATTGGTGGGTTTATTACATAAATGAACATAATATATATGACAATAGCAAAAGAGAGGAGAGAAAATAGAGTTATACTGGAGGACTATTAGTATGTAACAATCACTATTAATCTGAGGTAGATTGTGATGGAACAAACACTAAAAATATAATTTTTAAAAAATCAAATAAATAAAAATAGCAAATATAAAAGGTGATAGAAGAGGAACATAAAAAACATGAGATGTATAGAAAATAGCCATTGAGATACAAATCCAACCATTTCAAAAGCAATATTAAATATAAAAGGATTAAACATCCCATTAAAAACAGAGATTGTTGGATTAGATTTAAAAAGCAATACCCAATTTTATGCTGTCTACATAGCACTTTAGATTCAAAGACACAAGCAGGTTGAAACGATGGAAAAACACGTATCATGCAAAGAATACTCATAAGAAAGCTGAAGTAGTTATATCTGCATCTGACAAAATAGACTTTAAGTCAAAAGAAAGTTATTGGAGACAAAGAGGAACATTTTATAATATTAATAGTATTAATTCAACAGTAAGATAAAACAAACATAAACATATGGAGCTAACAGGCCAGGTGCGGTGGCTCATGCCTGTAATAACACCTGTAATAACAGGCCGAGGTAGGAAGATCACAAGGTCAGGAGAT
>NW_012101876.1:3487362-3491390 GCF_000951045.1 Mandrillus leucophaeus | reverse complement strand
GAATTAAAAGAATTTTAAGGGAACATTATGAACAACTGTATACAAACAAATGTAAACAACTTAGAAAAAAATAAATTCTAAGACACAAATTACTGACTCTGAAGAGGATATAGAAAATATAAATAGAACTCTATCGGCTAAAGAAATTAGTAATTAAAATCTTCCCACAAAGAAAAGCCTTGGCCCACAGAGTTTCATTGGTGAATTTTACCAAACACTAAAGAAATAATACTAATCCTTCACAAACTCATCTAGATACTTCAATAGAAAACACTTTCTAATTCCCTCTATGAGGCTAACATTACCTTAATACCAAAGCCAGACGAAGATATCACATGAGTAGAGATTTTTTTAATCCTAACAAAGTATCAGCATACCAAATCCAGCAGCATACAATAGGAATCATACAAATTGGCTATTCTTAAAATATTAAACATAAGCTTACCATATGACTTAGCAATTCTACTCAAGAATCTTTGTGGCCAGGCGTGGTGGCTCACACCTATCACCCCAGCACTTTGGGAGGCCGAGGTGCGCAGACCACCTGAGTTCAGGAGTTCGAGACCAGCCTGGTCAACACGGTGAAAGCCCACCTCTACTAAAAATACAAAAAAATTACTCAGGCGTGGTGGCACATGCCTGTAACCCCAGCTACTTGGGAGGCTGAGGCAGGAGAACTACTTGAACCCGGGAGGTAGAGGTTACAGTGAGCCGGGACTGCACCACTGCACTCTAGCCTGGACAACAAGAACAAAACTCTGTCTCAAAAAAAACACAAAAAACAAAAAACAGAAAGAAAAAAACAATCTTTGCAAGAGAAGTTAAAACGTGTCTATACACAGACACATACGTGAATATTCATAGCAGTATTATTCATAGTTGCCAAAAATGGGAAACAATTCAAATTTCCATCAACTTATGAATGGATAAACAATATGTGATATATCCATACAATGGAGTACTATTCAGCAATGAAGAACCAATTAATACATGTTACAACATGAATGAACCTCAACAACATTCATACCTAATTTTTAAAAGACAAAAAATGATTACATATGATATGACTCCACTTATATAAAATGTTCATAAAAGTTTATAAAATAAAACTATTACTCAGTGTAGGCCTGGGGCCGGAGGTGGGACTAGGAGTAACTGCAAAGTAGGTACAACGTATCTTTCTGGGGTGATGAAAATACTCTAAAACTGATTTGTAATGATGGGTGCAAAATTCTTTAAATTTTCTAAAAACAAATTGCACTCTTAAGACATTTTATGAATTTTACTGTATATAAATTATACCTCAATAAACTGTTAAAAAAAAAACACTGATCTAACCAATCACCAGCTCTTTTAATACAACTTGAAAGGTTGATCAGCTGTTCAAGGATCTTAGCTGTAGAAAACATAACAGAAAACAACTAAATTGCAGCTGGAGAGAACTAAAGTGGGTAAAAGGGAAGATTTTCTGACTTGTTGATTCAGCACACAGGAACACCAAACCAATGAAAACTATAAACAAATCACATTTCAGAATCAATGTGGCTCAGACAGAAGGTTACCTGAAGAGGGGGTCAAATTTCCATCTGCAGGGTAAATAATAAAATGATACATGAAACAGACAAAAACATATTTAAAAAACAAAAGGAAAACAATAGGCCATTATCACTGAGTAATATTGACTCAAAAATCTTCAACAAAATACTAGCAAACAGAATTCAACAACATACTAAAAAAAAATCATTCATCATGACCAAGCGGGATTTATCCCCCCAGGGATGCGAGGATGGTTCAACACATGCAGTCAATAAATATGATACATCGTATCAGCAAAATGAAGGCAAAAACCATATAATCATGTCAACTGATGCTGACAAAGCATTCGACAAAATTCAACATCTCTTCATAATAAAAAAATCTCACAAAACTAGATACAGAAGAAACACACCTCAACATAATGAAAGCCATATACCAGAGACCCATAGATAGTATCACAGTGAATGGTGAAAAACGGAAAGTCTGCCCTCAAAGATCTGGACCACAACTAGGATGTCCACTGTCACTATGTTATTCAACATAGTACTGGAAGTCCTAGAGAAATCAGACAAGAGAAAGAAATAAAAAGCATCCAAACTGGAAAGGAAGAAGTCAAATTATCCTTGTTTGCAGACGATATGATCTTTTATTTGAAAAAATCTAAAGACTCCACACACATAAAAAAAACTATTAGAACTGATAAATTCAGTAAAGTTGCAAGATACAAAAATCAACATACAATATTCAGTAGCACTTCTATATGCTAACAGCAAACAATCTGAAAAAGAAATCAAGAAAGTAATTCCACTTATAAGAGCTATAAATAAAATACCTAAGAATTAACCAAAGAAGTGAAAGACCTCTACAATGAAAATTATAAAACACTGATGCAAAAAATTGATGAAGACACACAAAAAAATGGAAAGATACTCCATGTTCATGGATTGGAAGAATCAATATCATTAAAATGTTCACACTGCCAACAGCAATCTACAGATTTAATGCAGTGCCAATGACAAAATAGCAATGACATTCTTCACAGAAATAGAAAAAAACAATCCTAACATTTATATGGAACCACAAAAGACCCAGAATAGCCAAATCTATCCTAAGCAAAAAGAACAAACTGGAGGAATCACACCACCTGACTTCAAATTATGCTACAGAACTATCCTAACCAAAACAGCATGGTATTAGCATAAAAAGACATACAGATCAGTGGAACACAATAGAGAACCCAGGGATAAATCCACATACCTACGATGAACTCATTTTTGACAAATCTGCCAAGAACACACATTAGGGAAAGGGTAGTCTCTTCAAAAAATGGTGCTGGGAAAACTGGATATCTACATGCAAAAGAATGAAGACTCCTGGCCTGGTGTGGTAGCTCACGCCTGTAATCCCGGCACTTTGGGAGGCCGAGGCAGGTGGATCATTTGAGGTCAGGAGTTCGAGACAAGCCTGGGCAAAATTGGCAAAACACCGTCTCTACTACAAATACAAAAATTAGCCAGGCGTGGTGGCGCGCACCTGTAATCCCAGCTACTCAGGAGGCTGAGAAAGAATTGCTTGAACCTGGGAGGCAGAGGTTGCAGTGAGCCGAGATCGCGCCACTGCACTCCAGTCTGGGCAACAGAGCAAGACTGGGTCTCAAAAAAAGAAAAAAAAAAAAAAGAATGAAGACCCTTACCTCCTGCTATATGCAAAAATCAAATCAAAATGGCTTAAAGACTTAAATCTAAGACCTCAAACCGTGAAACTACTGAAAGAAAACATCTGGGACACTCTTCAGGACACTGACTGGACAAAGATTTCTTGGCTAATATCCCACATGCACAGGCAATCAAAGCAAATACGGACAAATGGGGTCACATCAAGTTAAAAAGCTTCTGCACAGCAAAGGAAATAATCAACAAAGTGAAAAGACAACCCACAGAATAGGAGAAAATATTTGCAAACTACCTCTCTGACAAGGGATTAATAACCAGAGAATATAAGGAACTCAAACAAATGTACAGAAAAAAACCAAATAACCCAATAAAAAAAAATGAGTAAAAGATCTGAATAGGCATTTCTCAAAAGAAAACATGTAAATGGCAAACAGGTATATGAAAAGGAGCTCAGTATTACTGAGCATCAGAGAAATGCAAATCAAAACTACAATCATTTCACCCCGGTTAAAACGGCTTTTAGCCAAACGTCAGACAATAATAAATGCCGGAGAGGATGTGGAGAAAAGGGAACCCTTGTACACTGTTGGTGGGAATGCAAACTAGTACAAACACTAGGGAGAACAGTTCGGCGACTCCTCAAAAAACAAAATAGCGCTGCCGCATGATTCAGCAATCCCACTGCTTGGTATAACCCAAAGAAAGGAAATCAGTGTATCGAAGAGTATCTGCACTCCCACGTTATTATATAGACATAATTTATATGCATGTTATATATTGTGTATAATTTTCATATATAACATATAATTTATATATTTA
>NW_012101876.1:3484128-3486087 GCF_000951045.1 Mandrillus leucophaeus | reverse complement strand
AGGTCAGGAGATTGAGACCATCCTGGCTAACATGGTGAAACCCCGTCTCTACTAAAAATACAAAAAATTAGCCGGGTGTGGTGGCGGGCGCCTGTAGTCCCGGCTAATGGGAGGCTGAGGCAGAATGACCTGAACCCAGGAGGTGGAGCTTGCAGTGAGCCGAGATGGTGCCACTGCACTCCAGCCTGGGCAACAGAGCGAGACTCTGTCTCAAAACAAAACAAAACAAAACAAAAAAGCCACATGGAGCTAACAAAACAGTACCAAAATAGGGAAATCAAAAAAATGACAGAAATGAAGGAGCAATAGGCAATTTAACAATAATGGTTAGAGACTTCGATGTTCCACCCTAACAATAAATAAACAAGAAAGCAGGAAATTAGCAATAAAGATCTGAACACCACTATAAATCTGACCTAACTGACATCTATAGAAGACTCTACCCAACAGCAGTATAACTTATTCTCAATCACATATAAAACAATCTCCAAAATAGATCACATGCTAGGTCATAAAACAAGTCTCAAATGTAAAAGAACTGAACTGATACAAAAAATGTTTTTCAATCACAGTGTAAGTAAATTAGAAATCAATGATAAAAAGAAATTTCAGAAATTCAAACATGTTTGAAAATTAAACAAGACACCTGTAAATAACCAATGGACTAGAGAGAAAAATCACAAAGGAAATATATTCAGAGCAGAATGAAAATGTAAACAAAACACATCAAAACTTACAGGATACAGATAATGCAGTGTTTAGAGGGAAAATTATAGCTGGGCACAGCAATGTTAAAAAAAATTCTCAAGTGAGCTTCAACCTTAAGAAATTAGAAAAAGAGGAGAAAACCAAACCCAACACAAGTAGCAGGGGAAAAACCGATCAATATTAGAGGGAGAATCAATAAAACAGAAAAAAGAAAAAGTAAAGAAAGTGAAAACCAAAATTTGGTTCTTTAAAAAGACAAATAAAACTGACAAATCTTTAATTAAGGTAACCAGAAAAAAAAAAAAAAAAAAAAATGAAGACACTAATTACCAAAATCAGGAATGAAAGGGTATCACTACTGAACTCAGACGAATTAAAAGAATTTTAAGGGAACATTATGAACAACTGTATACAAACAAATGTAAACAACTTAGAAAAAAATAAATTCTAAGACACAAATTACTGACTCTGAAGAGGATATAGAAAATATAAATAGAACTCTATCGGCTAAAGAAATTAGTAATTAAAATCTTCCCACAAAGAAAAGCCTTGGCCCACAGAGTTTCATTGGTGAATTTTACCAAACACTAAAGAAATAATACTAATCCTTCACAAACTCATCTAGATACTTCAATAGAAAACACTTTCTAATTCCCTCTATGAGGCTAACATTACCTTAATACCAAAGCCAGACGAAGATATCACATGAGTAGAGATTTTTTTAATCCTAACAAAGTATCAGCATACCAAATCCAGCAGCATACAATAGGAATCATACAAATTGGCTATTCTTAAAATATTAAACATAAGCTTACCATATGACTTAGCAATTCTACTCAAGAATCTTTGTGGCCAGGCGTGGTGGCTCACACCTATCACCCCAGCACTTTGGGAGGCCGAGGTGCGCAGACCACCTGAGTTCAGGAGTTCGAGACCAGCCTGGTCAACACGGTGAAAGCCCACCTCTACTAAAAATACAAAAAAATTACTCAGGCGTGGTGGCACATGCCTGTAACCCCAGCTACTTGGGAGGCTGAGGCAGGAGAACTACTTGAACCCGGGAGGTAGAGGTTACAGTGAGCCGGGACTGCACCACTGCACTCTAGCCTGGACAACAAGAACAAAACTCTGTCTCAAAAAAAACACAAAAAACAAAAAACAGAAAGAAAAAAACAATCTTTGCAAGAGAAGTTAAAACGTGTCTATACACAGACACATACGTGAATATTCATAGCAGTATTATTCATAGTT
>NW_012101876.1:3466470-3480933 GCF_000951045.1 Mandrillus leucophaeus | reverse complement strand
TATATAAAAACTTTGGTTATTATTCACAATAATCAAGATTTGGAAGCAACTTAAATGTCCATTAACAGACAAATAAAGAATATATGGTCCATACACACATACTATTCAGCTATAAAAAAGAATCACAGTCTGTCATTTGCAACAACGTGGAACTGAAGGTAATTATGTTCAGTGAAACAAGCCAGGCACAAAAAGACAAAGTTTGCATGTTCTCACTTACTTGTGGAAGTTAAAAATTAAAACAATTGAACTCATGGAGACAGACAGTAGAAGGATGGTTATCAGAGGCTGGGAACGGTAGTTGGGGGATGGTGGGGGTGGGTTAATGGGTACAAAAAAATAGAATATGACCTAGCACTTGGCAGCACATCAGGGTGACTATAGTCAAAAATAATTTAAATGAACATTTTTAAGTAACTAAAAGAGCATAATTGGGTCATCTGTAACACAAAGCACAAATGCTTGAGGTGATGGATACCCCATTTACACTGATGTGGTCAGTATATGCACTGCATGCCTGTATCAAAATAGCTTCTGTAACCCATAAATATATACACCTACTGTGTACCCACAAAATTTAAGAACAAAAATTTTTCAAAAGATAAATACTTTTTTTGGAATATTACACATATTAATATTTAAACTTGACATATGCTGATGGGAATAAATGTTTTCACAAACCAAAGAAATTCAACTCAAACAACTTTGATTTACTGCTTTATACTGAAGAAAACAAGATTTTTAAAATTATACTGTTATATATAGCACACCCGGACAGAAACAAGCCTTGTTAAGGCTAAATTATGTAATGAGTGTTGCTTATCTGGTATATTAGACTGTTCTTGCCTTGCTATAAAGAAATACCCAAGACTGGGTAATTTATAAGAAAAGAGGTTTAATTGGCTCACACTTTTGCAGGCTATACAGGAATCATAGTGGCATCTGCTTTCTGGGAGGCCTCAAGAAGCTTTCAATCACCGTGGAAGGCAAAGAGGTAGCAGGCACATCACATGGTGAAAGTAGGAGCAAGAGAGATCAAGCAGGGAGGTGCCACACACTTTTAAACAACTACATCTCACGAGAACTCACTATCACAGGGATATCATCAAGGGGATGGTGCTAAACCATTCATGAGAAATCTGCCCCCATGATCCAATCACCTCTCACAGACCCCAACCCCAACACTAAAGATTACATGTCAACATGAAATATGGGCAAGAACACACATCCAAACTCTATCACCTGGTTTTGTCCCATCTGAGCATCAGAATCTTAATAGCATCCATCCAGACACCAACATATAACAATATGTAGTGGCAGGGCGAGAAATGCCAAAAAAAAAAAACAAAAAGAAAAATAAGAGATAAACAATACACCTCAATTTTGAATAGTACAGAAGAATGTTTTAGCCAAAAATAAGAAAAAAAAAAAAATAAAGAGAGAAAGGCAGAAATTTAAGTGTAGAAATAAAACAATTTACAATAAGGAAAGGTATCAATAAGAAAGCAATGGGTAAAAAATGAATACAAATAAGAGATAAACAATACATCTAAATTTCAGATAAAGATAGAATTAAGAGTAAAGTAAGAGAGTTTGAGCCAAAAATGAGAAAGAAAAAAAAAAGAGGCAGAAATCAAAGTGTAGAAATGAAACAATTTATAATAAGCAAGGGTATCAATACAAAAGCAATGTTGGCAAGTTGCAAGAGGCAGAAGATGGAGATGAAAAGGAGAAGACTGAAAGTGTGTGTAAATTAGAAGTTAAGGATTAAAAAGTTGGGCCAAAAGGGCTAAAGGAAGGGAGGTTGAGGTGGAAATGCAGAAATGAAAGCTGGGTAGGGTAAGTGATAGTTGAAGAAAAAGGGGATGGGTGTTGAAGAGAACAAAATGAAGAATAAAACTCCATAACAGTTGATATGAAGTGAGCTGGGAGACCCTCAAATAGCCCAGAATAATGCAGGCATGGGATAATCACGCCTACAACACCCGGTCTGGACTGATTCTGGACTGTGAGCAAAGAAGTATCAATCAATATCTAGTAATTAAAGTAGACTGGTCACCCAAACAAAATCTCAAAAAATACACCGGTAGTAAAAACTGTACCTACTTCAGAAAACACTATTATAAATAATACTGCTCAAATCACAAGGTCAAGACTTCTCAGGAGGTCAGTTTGTGGCCAAAGGGAACCAAACAGATTAGATGAAGTAGGTTCCAATACAGCAGAGTTCAGATTCACTGTAGGTAAAGAAGTGGGAGAAACGACAATGAAAGAAGTTGTGGTCAGAGGGGGAAAAAAAAAAAATCTCAATTTCAAAACTAAGGCTCCAAGGAGGTAAGCAAACAAGGAAGTGAGCAGGTAAAGGGTTCATGTGATTTTATAATGGATCTAGAAGGCTTATAAGATAGAATATTGTTATTAAGGAGACAAAAATACGAACAGGTTGATTAGTGACATTAAAAGCAATACTTTATTAGTTAAAACATAGGAGGTTCTAAAACCAATACACTGAGATATGCAAAATAATCTCTGTATTGATAATCTGTAATAGTTAAACAGTCACTGCACTTAAATTTAAGTGAAGATGATATACAGAAATTCAGTTTTATAATAAAAGATTAACTGAATGAGAATTTGTTTTATTAAGGGACTCTATTTGTATTAGTCGGTTCTCAGACTGCTATAAAGAAATACGTAAAACTGGGTAATTTATAAAGAAAAGAGGTTTAATTGGCTCATAGTTTTGCAGGTTGTACAGGAAGCACAGCGAAGCCTCAGGAAACTTCTGAGTTAATGCTGGAACGAGTTAAGATTTTGGGGGACTATTGGAAAGGTATGATTGGTTTTGAAATGTGAAAAGGACACGAGATTTGGGAGTGGTGAGGTGTGGAATGATATGGTTTGGCTCTGTGTCCCCACCCAAATCTCATCTCAAATTGTAATCTCCACATGTCAGAGGAGGGGACTAGTGAGAGGCTATTGGATCGTTGGGGCGGATTTCCCCCTTGCTGTTCCCTTGATAGTGAGCAAGTTTTCACGAGATGCGATGGTTTAAAGTGTGTGGCACATCCCCCCCACCTCCGGCTCCGCCATATTAAGATGTGCTTGCTTCCCCTTCGCCCTCCACTGTGATTCTAAGTTTCTTGAGTCATACTTCTTACTAAGCCTGTGGAACTGTGAGTCAATTAAACCTCTTTTCTTTGTAAATTACCCAGTCTCAGGTAGTTATTTATAGCAGTGTGAGAGTGGACTAATACATGAAGGTTAACAACTGCTGGCTTTTTAGGGATGTATAAGCAGACTTCAGCATCTGGGTGAGCAGTGGAGCTGAAACCAGATAGAAGAGCAAGTGTGGTATTAGTCAAGTAGATCTAATAAGCAGCCTAATCCAAGGTATAGGCAGGTAGTTAGAAACTAGCATGTCTGTAAGAACCTGAATGATTCAAATAGAGATGTCTGGAATCAAGAAACATCAACAGACAAAGCCAAGGAGCTGTAACTTTTAGACATTCTCATTTGATGCTGTAGTAGGGGCAAAGAGGGAACCTAGTTGGAGTATTTCCCAATTGAGAAGTCAGTCAAGAGAGATAAATGTAATATGGAATATATGTAACTTAGAAATGTTCTGGAAGATTGTGTATATGTTATGTAACAGTTAATCTACTCATTTAATAATAGGTGATTTGCTATTTCGAAGAAATGCATTGTAAGTTATTTTTTAAATAGTGATATGATTTTGATTTGTGTCCCTGTCTAAATCTCACGTCTAGTTATAATCCCTAGTGTTGGAGGTGGGACCTGGTGGGAGGTGACTGGATCATGGAACTTAGGTGAAAACTCAAAACCAGAGCCACAAATTTGAGAATCACCATTAAAGAAACAGTATTTGGAAGTCTTAAGAATGAACAAGCTCTGACAATAATGTGATCTTGGTTAAAACCAGGGGATTTTTCTTTCCTAAACTTTCATTATACCCAAATAGCTACATTGCCCAAGACAGGGGCTAGTACTTAAACCATGTTTAAGAAGCTAACAATGGCTGAACGCAGCGGCTCATGCTTGTAATCCCAGTGCTTTGGGAAGCCAAGGTAGGAGGACCACTTGAGCCCAAAAGCTGAAGACTGGCAACAGGGGGAGACCCATCTCTACAAAAAAATTTAAAAATTAGCCAGGCATAGTGGCGCATGCCTGTGGTCCCACCTACTCAGGAGGCTGAGGTGGCAGAATCGCTTGAGCCCAGGAGGTCAAGGCTGCAAGTAAGCCATGTCACACCACTGCACTACAGCCTGCGTGACAAAGTGAGACCTTATCTTAAAAAAAAAAAAAAAAAAAAAGCAGCAGCTAACAATCAACTAGAAATAGGAAGGAACTTCCTCAACCTAATAAAAACCGTCTATGAAAAACCAACAGCTACATCATACTTAATGATGAAAGATCACGAACAAGACAAGGATGTCTATTCTCACCACTTCTACTGAACATTGTACTGGAGGTTCTAGTCTAGGCAAGTAAGCAAGAAATAAAAAGCATCCAGACTGGAAAGAAAAAAGTAAAATTATCTCTAGTCACAGGAAATTATCTCTAGCCACTAAAAAATATTAGTGCTAATAAGAAAGTTCAACAAAGTTGTAGAATTCAAGAGCAATATATAAAATCACTTGTATTTCTATACATTACCAATAAACAATCTAAAAATAAGAAAATTCCATACACAACAGCATTTAAAAACCTTAGAAATTTAACAAAATTCAAAACTCGTACTCTTGAAACTGTAAGATATGACGAGATTAAAGAACCTTAATAATGGAAAGCGTCCCATGTTCATGGAAAGACTTATTATCAAGATGGCAATATTTCCCAAATTGATCTATTGATTCAATGCAGTACCCATTGAAATTGCAACTGTCTTTTTGGCAGACATTGACCCATGGATGCTAAAATATGGGAAGGCAAGTGACTCATAAAAGCCAAAATCTTGAAAAACAAAAACAAACTTGGAAGACTTGCACTTCCCAACTTCAAGCTTACTACTGAAGGAGTGAAGGGTTTGTCATCCCAAGATATAAGTCAGATTGGTACAGTGATTATTTTGAGTTGAAAACATTAGAGAAATTGTAGTTTCCTACAAAGACAGGGGAGCTAACCTGTCTCTTCCTGCACATGGCAAGACATAAAGATTCCTCTAGAAGGGGTACCCTCACCATACCAGGGAGAGAAAAATAACCCTTACTTCCAGAGACTTGGAATTGGAAGCTACAATGGACCTGAACAAATATTCTTAAGGAAGTCATCCTTATCTTCTACCTGTTTCACACCCCTCCCCAATATATCTCCTAGTTACTCCCCTAGAAAATTGCCTGCCCCAGCCAGATTTTCTTTGTTCTATCCTTTTTTTCTCAAATTTATCATTCTTTGTCTAAAAAGTATAAAAGCATCTTGCTTTGGTCACTTTTTCAGAATTCAATCGCTTGTGAAGATCACCATGTATATGGAAAACGTGCTAAATTTGTATGTTTTTCTCTTGTTAATCTGCCTGGTGTCAATGTGGTTTCCAGACTCAGCTGAAAAGCCCAGTAAGAGGTTAAAGCGGGGTTGAAAGAGATCTCTGACTCTGTACACTACAAAGCTATAGTTATCAAGACAGCATGGTACTGGCATAGGGACAGACATATAGACCAATGGTATAGAACTGAGAGCCCAGAAATAAACTCTCGCATTTACAGTCAACTGATTCATGATACAGATGCCAAGACAATTCAATGGGGGAAAGATTAGTTTTTTCAACAAATGGCACTGGGACAACTGGGTATCTACATGCAATTAAATATATATATATATATATATATATAAAGTTGAAATCCTACCTCATAGCATATACAAAACAAATCAAAATGGATCACAGCCCTAAATGTAAGAGCTAAAACTTTTGCTTGTATTAGTTCCCTAGGGCTAACAAATGACCATAAATTTGGTAGCTTAAAAAACATAAATGTGTTCTCTCACAGTTGTGGAGAGTACTAGTCTGAAATCAAGGTGACCTTCTGAACACTAAGGGAAAGTCCTTCCTTGCCTTTTCCAGCATCTGTGCTCCTGGAGTTCACTGGCACGGAACTGCATGACTCCAACCTTTGCCTCCATCTTTACATGGCCTTTTTGCCTACTGTCTCTGTCTTCTCTTCTGTTGGGTTCAGGGGGCTTCTGGGCTGAACACACAGAGATTCCTGGACAATGGCATCCCCAGAGAGGGCATGGAAGCTTCTACTCTTTCTGCCATACTTCACCCTATGTATTTCTTCCACCTGTATCCTTTTGTAACATCCCCTAGAATAAATAAGCAAAAATGAGATTTTCCCTGAGTTCTGTGAACTGCTCCACCAAATTAATCAAACCCAAGGAGGGGGTCATCGGAACTCCAATTTATAGCCAGTCATCAGAAGCCCAAGTAAAACAACTTGGGGCTTGCAACTGGCATCTGAAGTGGAGGCAGTCTTGTGGGACTGCACTTGTGGATTTGACAATATCTACAGGTGGACAGTGTCAGAACTGAACTGAATGAGAGGACCATCTAGCTGGTGTACACTGGAGAATTTGCTGAAGAACTGGTTGCTTCCTTGGTATGTAGGGGAAAACTGAAATGTGACACATTTGCTCACAACAGCATTCTTAGTAGTCAGATTACGGTAAGAGAAACTGGGTTTGTTTTTTTCCTATATCCTTATCACAAATAACTACTTCTCCAAAAAGGACACACAAATGGCCAATATGCACATGAAAAGATGCTCAACATCATTAGCCATCAAGACTACAGTAAGATACTACTTCATGGCTAGGTGCAGTGGCTCACACTGCAATCCTAGCACTTTGGGAGGCTGGGGAGGTGGAGGGCCGCACATCACTTAAGCTCGTAAGTTCAAGGCCAGCCTGGGCAACATGGCAAAAACCCATCTCTGCCAAAATAAATTAGCTGTGCATAGTGGCATGTACCTGTAGCCCCAGCTACTTGGGGGGCTGAGGCAGGAGGATAACTTGAGCCCAGGAGGTTGAAGCTGCACTGAGCCATGATCACGCCACTGCACTCCAACCTGAGTGACAAAGTGAGACCCTGTGTCAAAAAAAAATAAAAATAAAAAGAGATACAACTTCAGACACACTAGGACGGCTATAATTTAAGACAGACAATAATGAGTAGTATTGAGGATGTGGAGAAACTGGAATGCTCATATACAGATGGGAATGTAAAATGGTGCAGTCACTCTAGAAAACAGAACAGCAGTTCCTCAAAAGGCTAAATACAGAGTTACCATATTATCCAATGATTCCATTCCTATATCCCAGAGAAATGACAACTTATGTCTACATAAAATCTTGTACACAAATGTTTGTATCAGCATTATTCATAATAACCAAAAAATGTAAACACAAATGTCCATTAACTGATGAGTAGATAAAGAAAATGTGGTATATCCACACAATGGAATATTATTCAGCAATTAAAAATAAATGCCAATACTTGCTACAAAGTAGATGAACCCTGAAAACACACTAAGTAAAACAGGAAAAGTCTACAGAGGCAGAATAGTTGTTGTCAAGAAGCTGGCAAGAATGAGGTTTGGGGGTTGATACTTTAGGGGTAAGGGGTTTGTTTTTGTCATAAAATGTTCTAAAATTGATTTTGGTGGTACTTGCACAGCTTTGCAAATATATTAAAAAACACTGAATTGTACAATTTAAGTTTGCGTGTGAATTACATCTCAATAATGCTGGTTAAAATATAAAAAAGATCAAACTTTTTAATACGGAAATTGTTAAAGAGAAAAGGCTGCCTCTCTATACTGATTTATGCTTCCTTATTATAAAACCTGTATTTCTTTAGTATTTTTGGTAACAGGAAATAAATGTAATGCTTCTCTGTACCCACTCTTATTCTAAGCTTCTGAAACAAGTATTTCTCTACTCAATTGCCTTTTTAAAGTATTTTAACTGTCTTGTGCTAGATGTTTTAATATTATCTTTGGCCTTAAATCCTGAGGAACAGAAAATACATACCTTTAAATTTATAAACAGATAAATCCAGATGAGTAAACCCTTACCAATAAGAATGTCAACTTAAATTAACTAGGCAAAAGTAGGGTTTTCACAAAAGTTAATAGGCGTAATAATTCTATCCAGACTCTACTATGTAAGCCAATCAGCACACACATAGAAGAATACTGGTAACTTTTTTTTAAATCGGTATCGCATAAGGAGGGTGGATGAATCATTTAATAGTGTAACTAAGAATTGGGGATGAGGGATGGGAATGGAAATTAAACCTAAGATATTTAAAATATTAAACCATTTTCAACTTTACATTGTATACAATATCCCAGTAACAGTTTACAACATTACTGTTTTAAGTTAACTAGTAATTTCATTAATTTTGGCTTTAAATTTAAGGTATAACTTTGTGACTGATTTGATACGATGTGAACTGCCCATAGGATGCATTATTCAAAACAAAAGACCTAAGCCTGAACCTCCAGGTACAGGGTATTTTCCATGGGCATCTCACTCCAGCCCAGAATGGGTACATTCACTGAATATAAATTTTACATTAGACCAGAAAATTAAAAATGAAATAAGACAAAATGCTGAAAAACTTAATGCATCCCAAATCTAACTATTTGGGTTATCTGCTCTTTAACCACAATAATCAATGTTTTTTGTTTCTTTTTTTCTTTTTTTTTTTTTTGAGATGGAGTCTCGCTCTGTCGCCCAGACTGGAGCCCAGTGGTGCGATCTAGGCTCACTGCATGCTCCGCCTCCCAGGTTCATGCCATTCTCCTGCCTCAGCCTCCCAAGTAGCTGGGACTACAGGCCTCCGCCACCACACCTGGCTAACTTTTTGTGTTTTTAATAGAGATGGGGGTTTCATCGTGTTAGCCAGGATGGTCTCAATCTCCTGACATTGTGATCTGCCCACCTCGGCCTCCCAAAGTGCCGGGATTATAGGCGTGAGCCACCACGACCGGCCCCATAATCAATGTTTAATTGCATTTTCATAATTTGAATTTACCCTAGTGGAACTATGTAACCAAAAAATTACCAATTATCATACAAATCCAAGACACTCTCAATTGTAGATACAAACAGGTCATTAATATAGCTATGAGAAATATTTTAAGATATACTCACTCTCATTCAAACTTTTGCTTAGTACTTAATGTTCTCGATCTGTACTAAAATATTTTATGTATGTTCTGATTTACAGCAGTAGCTACCTAACTGGTCTTGGGTGTCCCTGTTTATCTGCCTTTTGTAATCTATTCTTCCAAAACTTGTAATGGTTATCTAACTTTCAGTGATCACGGACCTCTCTGAGGATCTAATAAAGTTATGAATCCTTTTGAGTAAAATACATACCTGCACATTCTTGCCAAAACCTTCACACGCCCTATTTTAAGGAGGCCCAGCTCAAACGATCCATCACTTACCAATGAAGTCCAAACTTCTCAGCCTGGGATTCAAAGTATTTAATGTAGTCACTGTTAACTTAGCTAATTTATCTTCTATCTTTTCCAACTACACACCCCAGTCAAGACTATCTCCTCATTATCCCAACCATCCTTCCTAGCTTGCCTTCACAGTTCCCTCTTGTTGCTTCCACTGACAACTGCTTACTTTCAACAAATACTTCTGGTGAACCTAAAATACCTCCCCTGCCATGAGGGTTTCCCTCTACTTACAATCAGATTATCTGATCCTTTTGAATTCTGAAACATGTTATCTGTACCTCTTATGGAGCTCACCAGGTTCTATTTTGTATCGCAAAAGGTATCCAAAAAGTGAGGAAACACAGAACTTGTTTTTGAACTGTATGTTACACTTTCAAATAGTATGCTCTATATGTTTTCCTTCAGCCTCTATAAGCCTCTTCATGTGATGTACCTCACTTACCCTACATCTATGTGTGTTTTTTTTCTCCCGCTTCTAAGATCTGTAAGAGTAGAGACAGTACCTTCTTCACCCTTGTGTCCCGTCATCTCCAGCACAAAACAGGAAGACACGCCAGGCGTGGTGGCTCATGCCTGTAATCCCAGCATTTTGGGAGGCCGAGGCAGGCGGATCATGAGGTCACGAGACTGAGACCATCCTGGCCAACATAGTGAAACCCGTATCTACCAAAAATACAAAAATTAGCTGGGTGTGGTGATGGGCGCCTGTAGTCCCAGCTACTAGGGAGGCTGAGGCAGAATTGCTTGAACCAGGGAGGCAGAGGTTGCAGTGAGCCAAGACTGCACCACTGCACTCCAGCCTGGTGACAGAGTGAGACTCTGTTTCAAAAACAACAACAACAACAAAAAAAAACAAAACAGGAAGACACCTGCTACATACAGTACCTGAATATCTGGGCATCAGTGTTCTTCTTCAGGTATTTCACGCATTCTGTATACCCTATTATAAGATTTCCCAAGAACCATCATTTTTTTGTGGTTTTTTTCCCTCAAAGATCAAACAATGCTCCACTCTTAGTGTGTACTTCATCAAATAAGAACTTATTAACTATCCAAAATAGTGGTTAAGTTACTCACATCCATCCAACACCTTTCTCACTGATATATGTCAACCCTGTTTAAAAAAACAAACAACAAAACCCCAACATCTTAAACATATCAATCCTCACCATAAACCCGTAAGGGAGCACACAAAGATGGCTCCTACACACAAATGATCCACATGTAAAAGCTATTACCCTTTAGTACTGCTGCAAACAAAGTTCATAAAACAAATTCCAAAAACAGAAATAAATACTATCCCAGATTACACATATGCATACTACGGAAGGCAGTGAGATAACCTGCATACAGGAACTTTTTTTAGGCTTCCTAAACATGATACAGAAGTTTATGACTAACAGATTCATGCTACAACATGGACGAACCTTAAAAATATGCTAAGTGAATGAGACACAAAAGGCCACATACTGTATGATTCCATTTATCTGAGACATCCAGAATAGGCACATTCAGAGACAGAAAGTAGATTAGTGGCTACCAGGGCTGGGAGAAGGGGAAAATGGAGAGTAACAGCTAATGGGTATGGGGTTTCTTTTTGGCAATGATAAAAATATTCTGGAATTGGATGGCGATAATGGTCGCACCGTTTGGTGAATATACTAAAAACCACTCAACTGTACCCCTGATTAAGAGGGTGAACTTTATGACATGTAAGCTTTATTTCTATTTTTAAGGCGTGTTTTGAGCACGCTGGCTGTTTTATCTAGAAGAAAACTGTATTTAATGGGAATCTTATTTTGTAGTGTTGTTTTTTCAAACTGATCTAAACCAGCAGTTATAAACTGGCTCCTTACTAGTCCCTTTTCAAAACCAAAGCATTAATTGTTGTCAATAGTAGCTATCGACTTGTCAACGTTTACAAATACCTGTGGAGAGAGGTTTTGTCTAGCAATCTGGATTTCTGGCTTCCCCCCCCCCCAAAAAAAAAAAAAAAATGGAGTTATAAAAATGCTAGGCACACCAGCACTGCAACAATGGCTTGGAGCTAGGCAGCACTAACATACTTGTTCCTATTTGCCATGATGTCCACTACTTCCTATTGTCTTCTAAACACTGAAGCCCAATGTCAATTACCGTTTAGCTTACTGGCTGTGAGTCTGTGATCCCTAAACAATGACCTTCTACCCTTCTTATTAGGCTGTACTGATGGTAAATTAAAATGTAATAATGGATGGTTACATTTTAACAAACCAACTGCAAGAATAAAAACTGTAACACTGATATCTGTTAGAAAAAAACCCTGCAATTGTCACAAATTTATTCGAACTAAAGTGAAATTCAAGGAAAAAATGTGTCCATTCCTATAAACAGAAAACAAATTATTTTCGGTTTACAATTAAAAATCATTTTCATCTACTCATAGTCAGAAAGTAATGCAGTAATAACTTCCTACCCCCATAATTAGGTGGTGGCACAAAATGAGAGAAAATCATCTTATTCAAATTGATCGGCTTTATAAGAACAAATTGTTTTACTTACTGATTTTATGTTTTAACCATCTAGAACCCTCCTGATGCTTAAATGCGCAAAGAAAAACAACCCTTTTGCATTTGTAGCTTATATGTATTAAACTGTATTTTACAAAGCCAGAAGAAAACAAAATACGAGGTGAATAGCGAAATAGACCTAAAAAAGCACATTCTACTACTTCCTATGTCAAGTGTATATAAGGCTTTTGAGCTAAAAGCTATGGCAAGTACCATCCAGCTTTAGAAGTCTGTATGTCCTTATCTGTATCTTCTCCATTACTCCAAACAAAATAATCTAGCTGACCTGCTTTTCCTGTAGATGGGAAAGTATAAGAGTATTTGCTTTTCATTTCATTTTTACCATCATTTCCAATGGCTAATAAAACATCAACATATAAGATGACCTCTAAAAACAGCTATTCCCTTTAAATTAGGCAAAACCAAACTTATTTCTCAAAGTCTTCCAAAAGAGCGACCAGATGAGCCAATTACTTACTAGTTTAGAGGTAAACCTCAATGTTCTTTCTCCCCAAAACATTAAGCTTACAGGTAACTTTTTTTATTTTTTGGGGGGACGGAGTCTCGCTCTGTCACCCAGGCTGGAGTGCAGTGGCACGACCTCTGCTCACTGCAACCTCCGTCTCCTGGGTTCAATCGATTTTCCTGCTGCAGCCTCCAGAGTAGCTGGGATTACAGGTGTGCGCCACTACACCCGACTAATTTTTGTATTTTCAAGAGAAACGAGGTTTCACCATGTTGGCCAGGCTGGTCTTGAACTCCTGACCTCAAGTGATCCGCCCGCCTGGGCTTCCCAAAGTGTTGGGATTACAGGTGTGAGCCACCATGTCTGTCCACAAGTGGCATTTGAAAGCTCAATATTACCACTGAATATTAATGGATATACATAAGACTGGAATGGCATCACAATTTTCTCACAATTGCAATTCCAAAATAAAATCCAGTTGCACCTTTGCTTAACACTATCCTGTTTCTGTTAAAACCCGATGGTGAATCAAATATGAGGCTCTCCTAAAAGTTCACCAAACTTCTAATGCACACAGTAATCTAAATCACAACAACAACTTTTTCAAAAATGCAGGACTAGAAACAAAGGAAAAACATCGATCAGTCATTACTTCAACCACTAACAATGGATGCACAAAGTGCGGTACTGGAAAACCCAGACCTCGAGTTTCACACTGTTAACAGTGTAAGATGCACGGCCTGTACTGGAATTAGCAGAAATGGTTTCTGCTATAACTGTGCTTTACCTGCTATTCTCTTAACACTGCTGTCCAGTAGAACTATCTGAAGTGAGATAAATGTTCTATGTCTGTCCTATTCAATACAATAGCCAATAGCTACATGTGGCTACTGAGCACTTAAAATGTGGCTAGCAAAACTAAGGAACTTGGTTTAATTTTAATTAAATTGCTACATGTGGCTAGTGGCTGTCTTATAGGACAGAACAGTTGTGTAATTTGATATATAAGGTATAAACTGCATTGACTAAACTGTAGAGTTTTTCAAAGTATCGTACCCTGATGTTAACACCAGGCAAGACAATTCCGATACCAAATAATACATAAGGTCAGCGATCAGCCTAAACATAAAATAAAATTCACTTACGAAATGAGAATTCTTGATATTACTTAGATTCAGAATTGAAGGTGCAATATTTACTAAGTAATATAAAAAATACGTCTCAGGTTCTTCCCCAGTGTTTTTGCAAACGGGGTGCTCACTTTCAAAATAATTTCCCAAAACATGCAAGTTATTTTCCCTTCAAATCTGTTCAACATCTTCCGTTCAGAAAAACAAATGGCAAAAATAAGTTCTCAACACTAGTAAGTGTGCTGTGACAAATCAATGTGTAAATGTCACACATTAATTTTCCTTTTCCTTAAAAGAGGGTAAAAATGTTTGGCAGCGTCCGGATCTTTCAAAAGCCTTATTACCCATCTTTCCAAATGTTTAGGTGTACCAATCGTTCAGATACAGTTGCGATTTCGTTACTGGATACAAAGTAGTTTTTTAGTTCCAGAGAGTTACAAGTCTTTTTGGCACAGGTATTCTTTGACCAGCTCTTCCTAAGTCAAGAAAAGTAACAAGATGGTGCACAAAATGTCAAACGAAAACAAGTCTGGAAACTTGAATTGAGTAACTAGTGGCTAAGCGGAATCAATTGCCTTTAACCCGGAGAGAGAGTCCCTCGCACTACTCAGCCAAGCAAACAGAACAAGGTCGTGACCCTGGGTCACGGCCGCCAGCACCGCTCCCGCTCGGCAGCGGGAAGCCACCTGTTAGGCCCGAGCCTCACCTGGCAGGAAAGAGGAAGCGCTTGCCCGGCAGCTCGCCCGACGCTAGGGCGCTGAGCGTGGAACCCGCCCCTCTTGCTGCAGCGGCTAGACCCCCGGCGGCACGTGGGCTTCACCCCG
>NW_012101876.1:3460677-3465640 GCF_000951045.1 Mandrillus leucophaeus | reverse complement strand
GGTTTGGAGAGGGTGGGGAGCCAAGGAATGGGATGAGAGGTGGTCACGGAATGGGGGGCGCTGCTGTACTCCACGGGGGCTACAGACCGAGACCGGGTGAGGGGCGGGGGTGATGCTGGCACTCTGGACGGAAGGGCGTCGTCTTCGCAGCCGAACAGGTTGTGGACGCCCAATCCTTTTTCTACCCGCAGTCCCAATCTGAAGCTAAGCTATGTGGTTTTCCCTTGAAAGCTCCCCAGCCAGGCTTGCTGCCTCCACCCCCTTCTTTCGCATCTGAAGGATTTTGCCTCCCACTCGACAGAAATCAATTTTCTTAAACATAAAAAAAAAAAAAAAAAAAAAAGATGTGCAGGATTTCTAATAAATAGCATCCTTGGATGGAGGAGAAGAGGAATGACTCCCTCACCCTGCCACACACACCCCCACGCCACCCCGCAGCTCTGAAACGGCTTTTCTTTCTTAGGCAGCCGCACGCTGTTGCCATTCCAGGCTCGTGTGGGAGAAGATTGTTGTGCGCCTGGGTCTGTCCGCCTGGGCGGCTCCAGCCTCTGGTTTATACAAGGTGCAGATGGTTAAAACACAAACGTGTGACGTCAGGCTCGGTTTAAAAGTCTCTTCTACCCCCTACATCAGTTGTGTCTCTTGGGATGGACTTTATTTAGAAAATCGATTCGAGCCTAATGGCAGCCTAGAGAAATGGAGATCGTCGTCAGGACTATCAGATTATTGTAATGCTGCACTTACAACAAAAAACTTAGCTTTAGCCACGCAAAAAAAAAAAAAAAAAATGAAAATAGAGTGCAAGATCAAAAACACACCTGGTTAACTGATAGTACGACTCTTCCAATTTTCTTTGACATATCCATGCCATGGTTCCATTGAAACAATTTCTTACCTAAAATTATGTCCCTCGTCGTGATATTTTCTACTTAAAATGGAGGAATTCTTATAACTGTGATCTAACCGTCATAATGAGGCTAAAAAGGAAATCAAACTGCTCTTGCTTTGCATTCTCTTCAGTAGCTCCTTTCCCCTTTATTTCAACTCCAGCAGATAAAATAGAGATACCATTTGTCACCCAGCCCCTCCTTATCAGTTCATTGAGGATGAATGAGTTAATGTCGTGAAAGCATTTGAGTTCTCCAAAACAAAGGTGTTGTGATAATATTACTAGAGTACTTTGTGACTACAAATTAGCTTTGTGAATAATTACCCATGTGCCATATCCAATCGAGTTCTATCTTAGTCTAGGAGTGTTAGGATTTACCCTCACTTATGACTAAGCCTGTTAAGCACTATGGATGTTGAGCCAGGAATTAATATATCCCTCCTCTTTCCCCCAAATAATCTCTTCTCTAGGTTAAAGTTCTAGAATTTAAAAACACAATGAGAACCTGATTAGGAACATGGCAAAGATGATTTTTTGGGAGAATGTAAGTGTGTTTGAGAGTATGAATTTATGGACTGAATATGCATTTTAATAGATTTTGTGATTGAAGCTAATGAAACTTAGAAGGGCTCTTTTGAAATTTTCTAATTAACAGTAATCAATGAAAATGTTTTATGATGCACCATCTGCGTTATAGTAGGTATGGAGCTCTCCTTATAGATGATGCTTCACACGTCGCTGGGTTCTCACCCTTCTGCACCATGAACACCATTTAACTTCTCTTGTGTCTCAGTTTCAACATTCGTAAAAAACTAAGCTTAACATTTCCTGGTGTACTCATCTTACACCGTCAGATAAGATAATTATATTAAAGGCTGTGGAAAACTCTGAAGGACCATTACACTATATTATTATGACAGCAACTACAGGGTACTTCAAAAAGTTTGTGGGAAAAAGAAAGGTTAAAATTAAAATGTAAACTTTATTTCTCAACATAAGATTTGTCAAGTTCAAGATGATAAGCAATGATACCAACCATTTAGTTCATCCTTAAAGAACTGAGGATCCTGGGAATTTAATCATGTCAATGCAGTCTTTTTTATATTAATAATGTAATATTAATAACAGAAGAAAAATGCATGCCTTTTAAAGAATTGTTAAGATTAGGAAACAAAAATAAGTCAGAAGGAGCCAAATTAAGAGTATGAGGTGGATGCCTAACGGTTTTCCATCAAAATCCCAACAAAATTGCCCTTATTTGATGAGAGGAATGAGCAGGAGCAGCATTATGTTGGAGAAGGACTCTTTAGTGAAGCTTTGTCGAGCATTTTCCTGCTAAAGCTTTGTCTAACTTTCTCAAAAACACTTTCATAATAAGCAGATGTTATTGTTCATTGTCCTGCTATAAAGTCAAGCAAAATGTGTTGAACATCCCAAAAGACTGTTGCCATGACCTTTGTTCTTGACTGATCTGCTTTTGCTTTGGCTGGACCCTTCCACCTCTTGGTAGCCATTGCTTTGATTGTGCTTTGTCTTCAGGATCATAATGGTAGGGCCATGTTTCATCTGTTAAAATTATTTGAAGGAGTGTAGGAGTGTTTTAGGGTCTCGACCCTACTCATTTAACATAAAAAAAAAAAGGCTTTCTGTTGAAAGCCTTTCTCTTGCCTGAAACTGATCGGGGCCCAATGGTTTGGGTACCCATTTAGTTGAAAGTTTGGTGAACTTTAATTTTTCAGTCAGAATTATGTAAGCTGAACCAATTGAGATGTCTGTGGTGTTGGCTCTTCTTCAATTAGGGTACAAACAAGATATTTTCCTCACAAATTGATGTGGTCTGCCACTGTGGGCTTTATGTTTGACATTGTCTTGTCCCTTCTTCAAATTAGTTATCCATTTGTAAACTGCTTATTTTTTTTGGGGGGTGGGCATTGTCCCCAAAAACTATTCATTAAGCATCAGTGATTTCCCCATTCTTCCACCCAGGCTTCACCATTAATTTGATGTTTGTTCTTGCCTCAATTTTAACAGATTCATGTTGTTCTAATAGGGGCTCTTTTCAAACTGATGTCTTATCCTTCTTAGTGCTGCAAACTGTATCCTGTTCAGATACATTATAACAAGTTAATATTAAGTTTATGTTGGTGGAAAAAAATTGAAATCCAGCAAGACGCAGTGACTCATGGCTGTAATCCCAGCACTTTGGAAGACCAAGACAGGTGGATCACTTGAGCCTGGGAGTTTGAGAACAGCCTGGCCAATGTGGCCAAAGCCTGTTTCTACTAAAAATACAAAAATTAGCCAGGTGTGGTGGCACGTGCCTGTAATACCAATAATTTGGGTGGCTGAGGCACAAGAATCACTTGAGCCTGGAGGCAGAAGTTGCAGTGAGCCAAGATGGCATCACTGCACTCTAATCTGGGCAATGGAGCAAGACTCAGTCTCAAAAAGGGGGGAAAAAAAAAGGAATAATTAAAATCCATGCATATTTTTTCATAATATGCATTTTCCATGAACTTTTTGAACACCCCTTGTACATTTTCATAGCTGCTGAAAAAAATAGGAAAAAAAGTCTATACAACCAGGTGCTCATGCCTGTGATTCCAGCACTTTGGGAGGCCAAGGTGGGCAGATAACTTGAGGCCAGGAGTTTGAGACCAACCTGTCCAACATGGTGAAACCCTATCTCTACTAAAAATACAAAAATGAACTGGGTGTGGTGGCACATGCCTGTAATCCCAGCTACTCAGGAGCCTGAGGCACGAGAATTGCTTGAACCTGGGAGGCGGAGGCTGCAGTGAGCTGAGATCGTGCCACTGCACTCCAGCCTGTGTGACATATGAGACTCTGTCTCAAAAAACAAAAAACAAAACAAAACAAAAAAAACTGCAGTTGAGCCAAAACAAGGTTCATGTTCAAATTCTAATTTTTAAAAAATCTTCATTATAAGGCTATTCCTGCTTACAATGAACTATTTACATATTAGGGAAATTCTTAGCACCAAAAAAATAAAAACCATATCATTGAGGCCAATGGGGCCAGGAACTTAATTGTTGCCAGTAATCAATCAATTTTTCTCTCTTGTTTTCCACACGTCTCTTTCTTTATTATTACAGCCAGTAGCTCCACTGACACACTTTAAGTACTCTGCAGTGATAAAAAGAAAAGAGTCAATATTCCTGATACATCTGAAGAAATGACTGATTGGTTGGACTAGACTCAGGTGCTCATGCCTCAGCCAATCACTACTGCAAGGTCTTGGAGCTGATGACAGTCTCCATTCAAAATGCACGTCCAAAATGATAGAAGGAAAGATATTATACAGATGTGACCACCAGGGTATTTGCTGTGAGCTAGGCTGCCACACCAAATTTTATTTACTGTTCTACTACTGTTTTTACTGTTGGGCACTTGCACAGCACCTTATATGCTTACTTCATTTAAATTTTTTATTAACCTTTTTATGTTGGGAACTGGAACCCAAAGAAATTGTGTGTTCCCAAAGTTACCCAGCTAATCAATGGCAGAGCCTGGATGCATAAGGACCTTGAAAGCCAGAAGAGCAGCTTATGTGGTAGGAAATAGATATATATTTAAGGCTTTTTAGGCAGATAATCCTATCTTATGAAAATGCATGTAATAGACTAACAAAGCAGCAAAAGGGCGAAGCACAGTGGCTCACACCTGTAATCGCAGCACTTTGGGAGGCCAAGGAAGGAGGACTGCTTAAAGCCAGGAGTTCAAGACCATCCTGAGCAGCGTAGCAAGACCTCATCTCTACTAAGAATAAAAGTTATCTGGGCATGGTGGCACATATCCATAATCCTAGCTGCTTGGGAGGCTGAAGTGGGAGGATCCCTTGAGCCCAGAACTTCAAGGCTGAGCAATGAGCTGTGAATATCCCAGTGCATTCCAGCCAGGATGACAGAGCAAGACTGTATCAGAAAAGGAAAGGAAGGGGAAGGGGAAGGGGAAGAGGAAGGGAGGGGAAGTGGAGAAGGAAGAGAGAGAGGGAGGGAGGGAGGGAAAGATTGGAAAGAAGGAAGGAAGGAAGGAAGGAAGGGGAAAGAAAGA
>NW_012101876.1:3450688-3460619 GCF_000951045.1 Mandrillus leucophaeus | reverse complement strand
AGGGGAAGGGAAGGGAAGGGGAAGGGAAGGGGAAGGAAAGGGAAGGGAAGGGGAAGGAAAGGGAAGGGAAGGGAAGGGGAAGGAAAGGGGAAGGAAGGAAGGAAGGAAGGAAGCAAAGGTAAGTTCAAAGACCCAGAGGCTGGAAGTAGAAGGTCCAACATATATCTAAAAGAGTTTCAGGAGGAGAGAAGGAAGGAGAGGTCATCTCCAGAGATGATGTCTGAGAAATTTTCAGACTTGAAAAATGTGAGTTGTCAGATCAAAGGAGTACACTGTCTCAAGCAGAATAAATTTTAGAAATTGAGACCTGTACATAGTAGTGAAATTAAATAATACCAAACATAACAAAATTATGTTAAAAGTTCCCACTGAGAAAAGTCAAATTACCCTAACAGAAATGACTTACCATCCTGTCAGCAGATTTGTCAGCAACAGTTGGTGACAGAAGATGATGGAAAACATTTTCAAAGTGTTAACAGACCAAAACTGAGAAACTAGAATTCTATACCTAGCTAAACCATCTTTCAAGAGAAAGGACAAAATAAACACATTTTCAAAATTTAGGATGCACACGTACTCATTGAAAGAAGTCCTAGGGAATATACTCCAACAACAAAAAAGCTGAACCCTGAAGAAAAAAATAAACAATTTAGCAAATATCTTGGTTAATATGAATCAGTAGTATGTTTTTACGTGCTAGTATTTTGGAATTTTAAAACCAGGTGAAATTAAAATATCTATTAAAATATGGTAGATGATGGTAGGAGGGAGTTCTGAGCTAAAATATTCTAGAGTTATTTTATTCAAAGGCAATGAAATATTCCTTCACTTTAGACTTTAACAAGTTATTATATTGGTTAAGGTTCTTTGTTGTAAACAACAGAGTCCATGCAGGAATTTTAAAAATTTGTAACAAAATTATTGAGAGAGCTGGAAAAACAATCCTGGGCTAAACTTTTAGAAAAATGCGTCAAACCACGCCAGAACTAACTGGCATGCTGTTCCCATCAAGCTCCAAATATGAGGAGCTCAACTTTTCTTCATTTGCTCCTGCTCCCAGGATCAGTGTCAATTCTGTGTCTGGCACTTGATCTTGTAGCCAGGAGAGTAGTAACTGTCTGAAGAGCTTGTATCCTCACATTCCTTACATTTCCATGGGTACATCTAGTAAGTACAGCCTATGTCACAGGCCTGCATTCCAACTTCATGAGAGGCAGGAAATTTGACTTCTCAATTCTATCCTGGGTAGGTAGAACCTATAATCAGAAAAGTATCCCAAATATAGGAAGGTTAAACATTTAAAAGTATTCACCAGAATAAGAGAAATAGAATGTGGAACTTTCAAACCTATAGAGAAAAAACTTAGTTAATGGAATAGTAGGCAAAAGAGATAAAGAGAGGCAAATTAACAGCATGATAAATAGGCAATTCAAATGAGATTGTACAAGGAAGTCTTAACGATTTTGTTAATCACAATAAATATAAATGGATCGACCTATCAATAAAAAAATGACAAACACAATCAGACTGGATTTCTTAAAAAACCAGCTATTTGCAAGATATATGGTTAAAACATATTGCAAAAGTTTAAGGAAAGGATTTTAAAAGAACTGTATGCCAAGAAAATATTAATCAAAAAATTATTCATCTAGTAACAATATCAGACATAAGAATTTAAGGCAAGAAGGATTTATAGGAATTAACAAGTAATGTGTAGTCATAAAAGGAACTATCCACCAAAAAGATAAACAGCCACCATGTAGTCATGAACTTGTGTGCATTTAACCACTTTAAGCAAAATTTGCTGAAACTGTGTAGAGTAATTGGCAAATGCCCGATTAAAAACAGGCCAGGTGTGGTGGCTCATGCCTGTAGTCCTAGCACTTTGGGAGGCCGAGGCTGGCAGAGCACTTGAGGTCAGGAGTTCAAGACCAGCCTGGCTGACAAGGCAAAACCCCCTCTCTACTAAAAGTACAAAAATTAGTTGGGTGTGGTGGCACATGCCTGCCTGTAATCCCAACTGACGGCTGAGGAAGAAGAATCACTTGAACCCAGGAGGTGGAGGTTGCAGTGAGCCGAGAGAAACAGACGAAAGGGTTGAATGCCATAAAATCAATAAGCTTGATATTATGTGAGAATACATGCACACACACATATGTAATCAGTAGTTCACACCACTCCCCCAAGACACTAAGTCCAGCCATCTTAGAGGTGAATTTTACCAAATGTGACCTTTTCTTTGTTTTGTTTCACAAATAGAAGCTAATATCAACTGTGTTAACACCAAGATTCCTGATGCAGCAAATGCTTCTCAGATACCTTTTATTTCAGCCCAACCCTCTGACATCCAGGTACAGTTATTTTAAAAATAGGGCCATTCAGAACCATTTCATTTATTCAAAAGCTTTTTCAAGAGGATCTCTGCTTAAGTACTACAAGTATCTCTCTGCTGCTGACATCTTTTCTGTGGTTGAAGTCAATGAAAAAATATAAATAATAGACTACATAAGAATAATATGCAACAATTGTATACATAGCATAATATAAACTCTAAAAAATAAACAAAAATAAGCAAACATCTATGAATAGGAAAAAATTAAAGACCAGAAGACAGTATACCATAATATTAAATGAAATTATGTTTGACAGAAGTGTGAGTCATTTATTCATTTATCTTTATTTTGCACGTTTAGTGAGAAATCATTATTTCCAAATATGTTGACATTTTATATAAACTTAAATTTTAATGATTATATTGCCACATTGGAATAAAAAAAGACATGACACACAATGAAAATAACCATCAGAATGGTGAAAGAAATTCTCACTGTATCAATAAGTACATTGGTTATAAATGAACTAGACATCTCCACTAAAAGGCAGATATTATCAGACTGAATACAACAAGATATACACCTGAGATTCAAGGACATAAGTAGGTTGAAAGTGAAAGATGGAAAAGATACATTATGCAAACAGTAACCATAAGAGGTCTGGAGTGGCTACATTAATATCAAAATAGTAAACTAAACTCAAGAAATATTACTGGAGACATTTTGATAAGGAGTCAATACATCTAGAATAATAAATGTTATATAAGAACTGACCTCCAGAATAAATGGATGAAACAAATTCACCGATAGTAGAGATTTCATTTAAAAAACCCCATTTATAATATCAAACAAAAATACTTAGGAATAAATTTAACCAAAGAGGTGAAAGACTTATATGCTGAAAACTATAAAACATCATGAAAGAAATTGAAGAAGACACAAATAAATGGAAAGATATATTGTGCATGTGAGTCAGAAGAATGAATATTGTTAAAATGTTCATACTATTCAAAGCAATATACATATGTAATGCAATCTCTATCAAAATCCTGATGGCATTCTTCATAGAAATAGAAAACAATCTTAAAATTTGTAAAGAAAAAGAGAAAAACAAAACTGGAGGCATCACACTTCCTGATTTAAAATTACATCACAAAGCTATAGTAATGAAAATAGTATGGTACTGGCATAAAGACAGACACATAGACGAGTGGAACAGAATACTCCAGAAATAAATCCAAACATACATGATTAATTCTCAACAAGGGCACCAAGAGGACATAATGGGGAAGGGATGACCTCTTCAGTAAATGGTGCTGGGGAAACTGGATTTTCACATGCAAAGAAACGAAATTGGACCCTTTTACCATGCACAGAAATCAGCTTAAAATGGGTAAATGATCTGAACATAAGACCTGAAACCATAAAAGTCCTAGAAGAAAACATAAGGAAAAAGCTGCTTGATACGGCCTTGGCAATAATTTTTTGGACATCACACCAAAAGCTTGGGCTACAAAAGCAAAAATAAATAAATGGAGCTATATCAAACTAAAATGCTTCTGTACAGCAAAGGAAACAAACAAGAAAATGAAAAGGCAACCTACAGATGGAGAAAAAAATATTTACAAACCATATCTCTGCTGAGGGGCTAATATCTAAACTTCAGAACTTACACAACTCAATAGCAAGAAAACATATAAGCTGATATAAAAGGGCAAAGGACCTGTTTCTCCAAAGATGACACAAACATGGCTAACAGGTATATGAAAAGATGCTGAACACCACTAATTATCAGGGAAATCAAAGCTACTACGAGTTACCACCTCACATCAATTAGGATAGCTGTTATCAAAAAGACAGGAGGTAAGTATTGGCAAGTGTGTGGAGAAAAGGGAACCCTTGTACACTTTCGGTGGGAATGTAGATTGTTGCAGCCATTATGGAAAACAGTATAGAAGTTCATAAACAGAAATAGAAGTACCATATGACCCGGAAATCCCCTTTCTGGTTATATACTCAAATCCCTGCAAAGATATCTGCACTCCCATGTTCTTTGTGGCATTATTCAGAACAGCCAAGATTTGACAACAACCTAAGTGTCTGTCAGTGGATGAATGAATAAAGAAAATGTGTTATATATACTCACACAGTGGAATATTATTCAGTCTTATAAAAGGAGGGATCCTGGCCAGGCACAGTGGCTCACGCCTGTAATCTCAGCACTTTGGGAGGTCGAGGTGGGCAGCAAGATCAGGAGTTCAAGACCAGCCTGGCCAACATAGTGAAACCCCCGTCTCTACTAAAAATGTAAAAAGAAATTAGTCGGGCATGGTGCTGGGCACCTGTAGACCCAGCTACTTGGGAGGCTGAGGCAGGAGAATTTCTTGAACCTGAGAGGCAGAGGTTGCAGTGAGTCAAGATCGTGCCACTGCACTCCAGCCTGGACAACACAGCGAGACTGTCTTAAAAAAAAAAAAAAAAAAAAAAGAGGGATCCTGCTGTTTGCCACAGTATGGATGAACCTGGAAGATATTAGGCTAAGAGAAATAAACCAGACACAGAAAGAAAAATATTGTATGATCTCATTAATATACAGAATCTTTTAAAAATTTCAAGTATACAGAGATACAGACTAAACAGTGGTTATTAGGAGAAAGGTGGGAAGAGAGAAAATGGAAGATATAGTTCAAATGATATAACGCTGTAGGATGAATAAGTCTAGAGATCTAATGTACAAAATGAGGACTATAGCTGATAGTTGTGTATTGCATTGGAGATGTTTGCTAAATGAGTAGACCATAGCTGCTCTTGCCACACAAAATGTGAGTGCCACACACTACGTGAGATGATGGATATGTTAATTTGCTTCACTATAGGAACTATTTTATTATCTATATGTATTTTGCAAAATCATATTATATACTTTAAATATACACAATAAGAATTATTTTAAAAATATTTCAGTGCCCCACTTTCAATAATTGATAAAAACAAAGACTTTAACAACACTATCAATTAACTGATATTTATAAAACACTCCATTGAATGACTTCAGAGTACCCATTCTTTTCAAGTGCACATGTAACATTCTCCAGGATAGACTATGTAATAGAGCCCAAAACAAGTCTCAATAAAATTTGTAAAAAGGTTGTAATTGTACAAAGCACGTGCTCTGACCACGATGGAATTTAGAGATCTGTAAGAGAAAGAAACTTGAGAAAACATCAAATATTTGGAAATTAAACAACACACTTCTAAATAACCCATGAGTCAAAGAAATCACAAGGGAAATTAAGTTTTACTGAATGAAAACAAACACACAACATCAAAATCTATGGGATATAGCTAAAGTAGTACTTAGAAATAAATATAACTTCAATACCTATATCAGAAAAGAAGAAAAGACAAATGAAAAACATAAGCTTCCATCTTAAGAAACTAGAAAACAAAGAGCAAGCTAAGCCCAAGACAAGCAGAAGGAATAAAATAATAAATATTAGAGCAGAAAAACAATAGATAAAAAATTTTAATCCCTAAAAGATTTTTATTTCAAAAGATCAACAAAATTGACAAACCCTTAACTAGACTGACCAAGAAAACATTACTAATTACCAAAATCAAGAATGAAAGAGGAGTAAAGCACCAAAAAACTCCACATGATCTTCTCAATAAAGTAGGAAGAGCCAGCAAAGGAGACTGGGATAAGAGAAACCAGAAACCAAGAGAGAATGTATTTCAATGAGAGAGTGGTCAACTGGTTGAGTGTTGCTAATTCCTATAAAAGAAAAGGAGAATCGACCTTTGGATTAGGCCACGTGAAGTTTGTTGACAACCTTAGGAAGTATTTTGAGAAAATAGCATAAATAAAAATCTAATTGGAATGACTTGGAACAGAACTCATTGTAAGAAGTGAAGAAGTGGAAAAAATGAATACAGACAACTCTTCCAAGAGGTTTTGTTTAAATTAAGGACAGCAGAGATTTGGAGTGGTAGGGAGAGAGATGAGATGCCTAAGGGAAGTTATTTTTGTCTTTTAAGATGGGAGATATTGTATGTATAAACTGAGGAGTAATTGAAAGTTAAAAGGGGGAAAAGTTGGTGATGCAAGAGAGAGTAGATACCTGCAGGCACAAAGTCCTTAAGAAGGCAGGAGGAAATGAGATGTAGTTCAAAAGTAAAACATGTCAGGAACTCTGAAGGGTCTGAGATTTTATTGTATTTGTAAGCCACCAAGTTAGCCTGCCACTATTTCATGGATGCTCAGCAAATGGGAAACTCCTGGGTCAAAGACAAAGGCTTTGATTTCTCACACCACCAGTTCCCTGCACCCCAATTCCTCAGATCAATGTGAAGAGGGCCAGGTGACACCTGCATATGCAATGAGTTGCACTACAAGTGAGGAAGTCTGAACTTAGGGAACCTGAATCTTTTATATTGGGCAATAAAGGTGTGTACCCTTTGCTCCAGACACATTGTTTTCATTATATTGAACAGTAAACATTCTTGCTGTTTGTTCCAGAGGCAGACACTATCTCTATCTTCCAGGGCTATGAAACATTCAATCCTTGATTACATAGTCTGGAACAAGGAAATGTGAGAGACTCTTGGAGAATTGTCTCTCAACAGAGTTTAGCCTTTAGTAAGAGCTAAATACTAAATTTAGCACCATTGTAAATGGTGGAGGTTGAGGGGTGGGGAAGATAGATTATTGGAAAAGATTCTAGTACCTCTTTTCTGCTTACTTTTGTTTTTTTTCCCTAGCAAATCAATAGATGAAGGTATCAGGTAAAATTGAGGAGTGGGCATCAAGAGTATATGGTTTAAAGAGAGAGAAAGCTGTCTAGAAAAGGAGAGGGTTGGCCAAGGAAATGTAGAATTATTGGGCACTGCCGAAGACACTCCTATAGTTTGTGATCATAAATTTAACCAGTCAGCACAATTGCAACTGTTATATCTGGGTTCGTATCATGCTTTAGTGCAGTGAAAGATCAAGCAGAGAGTTGGCTTTAACCAAGATTGGAATTTTTTTTTTTTAGGACAGTATGATGGAGAAAGAATGTGGTAAGGGCCTTAGGGGTATACACTGACAAACCCTTAACTAGGATGATTACAGTAATGGACCATGGAATCTAGGCTAGATAAAGAGGAGAGTGAGGAAAGGAAGGCCCGTGAAAAATTGATGAGGCCAAAGGATCAGAGTTCCTGATGGGATTAAAGAAGAGTTAGAGTGGGTGTATTAGAATAAGTGAACTAGGAAGACAGAAGGAGGTAGTCAAATAATGGAATGCCTAAAATGAAGGTTTTAGAGTAATAGTACGTGAGCATGGAAGTGGGTAGCTAAGGTGGAGTGGAGAAAAAGATCATGAGAGGTGAGGAGTCAAGAAACTGAGTGACCAGAGTGTCAGATGTATCATTTAGTGCTTGTTGAAGTCACCAAGAATAACAAGTCACAGTGGAAAGACAGGGACCTGTATGCTAAAATTTTGAATGAATGAGAGGAAATGACTGAAAGGTCAGCAGATGATTGCAACATAGAGGGGGTGGCAGGTGCCATGGACTGATGGCAAACTATTCCTTTATTTAATAAATATTTATTTACATGTGGCCAACTAATTACTGTGGGAAGAACAACTTATCACATCCTCAAGGATTACATACTAATTGGAAGATAATACACTCCTCCATCAAAAGCGAAACACTAAGGCAAACATTGCCTTATATATAAGGCAATGTATATAAGGCATAGTGAGTATAGTATAGTGAGGCAGAAAGACCACTTGCCTAAGGGTCAGAAAACCCGATTTCTATTATAAGTTCCAGGTTTGTCAATAATTAGCTATGAGCCTGGGTAAATCAATTAACCTCATCAGGCCTCAGTCTCCACATTTGGATACAGATGAGATGATTCTCAAGCTTCCGCAGAGCATAACATTTCATAATTCTGTGAAATAAAATAATAGCTATTTCACACGGAAATTGGGGAGAATAAATAAGCACAACTGTCCAGATTTTACAGACAGAAGAACGTGAACCATGAAGGACTACATAATTTGTCCAGCATCAGAATATAAAGTCAGGTTCATTGTTGTTTGTGTTAGATCATATAATGCAGAGCAGATGGCCTAATCTGTGTTTGCTTTTGTCCACTTTCCTAAATTTTTGTTTGTCTTTCCAATATCTCTACTTGGTTCTAGCTAGGTCACAATTGCTTATGTCAAAGGAACAAAGAAAATACCACAAGAATCCGTAACTATAACAATATTGTTTAACACAACTTTGAATACATTTTTACAGGAAGCGAAGAAGTGTGTTGCCCTCCAGGAAATGTGTGTTGCTCTGATGTAATTAGGCTGACACACATTTCCCTGGTAGCCAATATAAGGAATGGGTCCACTAACCCTTGACATCGGAAAATTTTGGGGTTGGATTAGATGTCAAGGTTGGGAAGGATATTATTTGGGTAAGGGGGTTCATTAACAGTTTTTCCACTATAATGAGTTTTTCCTTTATAGCTGTGATGTTACTCCCGTATTTTTGAACATGTAAAAGCATATTCAGTGATACTTTGAGATCCAACTATATGCTAGGTACTTACTGTAAGGCCTAGTGGCATTGTGGAGAGCAGGATAACTAAGGTATCTGTCCTATCTCCTTTTGTTAATATATACTGAATGGCGAAGATAGACATGAACAAGAAAATGAATAAATAAGATATTTTTTCAGAACATGATCAACGTTTGAAGAATATAAAACAGAGTAACAAGATGTCTCTTACCATGTTTTGCATTTCCCCCATTTAGAAAATAAGTACCACGAGCGTTAGGACCTTGTCTGTTATATTTATCAATATACCCACTGTGCCTTGGTTAGTGAGTTTTGGTTGTGGGCCTCTTTAGATAGGATAGTCAGGAAAGGTATCTGTAAGGTGCCCTGAATGCTGAGAACTAGAAAATAAGGAGTTTTCAGCCAAAGATCTGGAGAAGCAGCATTCTGGGGAAGAGCAATGTAAAATTCCCAAGGAAGCAACAAGTTCAGCATGTTTAAGAAATATAAGAAAGGACCGTGTGGCTGGAAAATTGTAAGGGTAGAAGTTTGAATTTTAATTTAATTACTATGATAAGTCATTATAGATTTTTTTTTTCTTTTCTTTTCTTTTCTGGCCATGTTTTCTTCCTCTAATTTTATTTCCTTTTTTTTCTAAAGAGTTTTAGTCAGGGATTTTGAGTGACCGTATATTTAAAAGTTTCCCCAGACAGTTTTGTAGGGAATAGAGTGAGAATAGCATGAGAGGAAGCAAGAGATCAGTTAGGAGATGAGTGTTGATGGTGGGCTGGTGCAGGGGAAGAAGTATTGAGCAGTAATTGAGTTTGAGATATATTCTAGTAGGCTGGGTGTGGTGGTGCTTTGGGAGGCCCAGGTTGAAGGATAGCTTGAGGCTAAGAGTTTGACAGTTTGAGAGATATATTCAAAAGACAGAACAACAGGATTGTTCAGCTGCTGTTCTTCAACTGTTGTTCAACAGCTGATTGGATATGGAGTGAGAGAAAAAACAAGCAAGACTCCATTGCTTTGGTCTGAGTAATTTGGTGGTAGTAGTG
>NW_012101876.1:3446599-3450638 GCF_000951045.1 Mandrillus leucophaeus | reverse complement strand
CAGCAGATGATTGCAACATAGAGGGGGTGGCAGGTGCCATGGACTGATGGCAAACTATTCCTTTATTTAATAAATATTTATTTACATGTGGCCAACTAATTACTGTGGGAAGAACAACTTATCACATCCTCAAGGATTACATACTAATTGGAAGATAATACACTCCTCCATCAAAAGCGAAACACTAAGGCAAACATTGCCTTATATATAAGGCAATGTATATAAGGCATAGTGAGTATAGTATAGTGAGGCAGAAAGACCACTTGCCTAAGGGTCAGAAAATCCAATTTCTATTATAAGTTCCAGGTTTGTCAATAATTAGCTATGAGCCTGGGTAAATCAATTAACCTCATCAGGCCTCAGTCTCCACATTTGGATACAGATGAGATGATTCTCAAGCTTCCGCAGAGCATAACATTTCATAATTCTGTGAAATAAAATAATAGCTATTTCACACGGAAATTGGGGAGAATAAATAAGCACAACTGTCCAGATTTTACAGACAGAAGAACGTGAACCATGAAGGACTACATAATTTGTCCAGCATCAGAATATAAAGTCAGGTTCATTGTTGTTTGTGTTAGATCATATAATGCAGAGCAGATGGCCTAATCTGTGTTTGCTTTTGTCCACTTTCCTAAATTTTTGTTTGTCTTTCCAATATCTCTACTTGGTTCTAGCTAGGTCACAATTGCTTATGTCAAAGGAACAAAGAAAATACCACAAGAATCCGTAACTATAACAATATTGTTTAACACAACTTTGAATACATTTTTACAGGAAGCGAAGAAGTGTGTTGCCCTCCAGGAAATGTGTGTTGCTCTGATGTAATTAGGCTGACACACATTTCCCTGGTAGCCAATATAAGGAATGGGTCCACTAACCCTTGACATCGGAAAATTTTGGGGTTGGATTAGATGTCAAGGTTGGGAAGGATATTATTTGGGTAAGGGGGTTCATTAACAGTTTTTCCACTATAATGAGTTTTTCCTTTATAGCTGTGATGTTACTCCCGTATTTTTGAACATGTAAAAGCATATTCAGTGATACTTTGAGATCCAACTATATGCTAGGTACTTACTGTAAGGCCTAGTGGCATTGTGGAGAGCAGGATAACTAAGGTATCTGTCCTATCTCCTTTTGTTAATATATACTGAATGGCGAAGATAGACATGAACAAGAAAATGAATAAATAAGATATTTTTTCAGAACATGATCAACGTTTGAAGAATATAAAACAGAGTAACAAGATGTCTCTTACCATGTTTTGCATTTCCCCCATTTAGAAAATAAGTACCACGAGCGTTAGGACCTTGTCTGTTATATTTATCAATATACCCACTGTGCCTTGGTTAGTGAGTTTTGGTTGTGGGCCTCTTTAGATAGGATAGTCAGGAAAGGTATCTGTAAGGTGCCCTGAATGCTGAGAACTAGAAAATAAGGAGTTTTCAGCCAAAGATCTGGAGAAGCAGCATTCTGGGGAAGAGCAATGTAAAATTCCCAAGGAAGCAACAAGTTCAGCATGTTTAAGAAATATAAGAAAGGACCGTGTGGCTGGAAAATTGTAAGGGTAGAAGTTTGAATTTTAATTTAATTACTATGATAAGTCATTATAGATTTTTTTTTTCTTTTCTTTTCTTTTCTGGCCATGTTTTCTTCCTCTAATTTTATTTCCTTTTTTTTCTAAAGAGTTTTAGTCAGGGATTTTGAGTGACCGTATATTTAAAAGTTTCCCCAGACAGTTTTGTAGGGAATAGAGTGAGAATAGCATGAGAGGAAGCAAGAGATCAGTTAGGAGATGAGTGTTGATGGTGGGCTGGTGCAGGGGAAGAAGTATTGAGCAGTAATTGAGTTTGAGATATATTCTAGTAGGCTGGGTGTGGTGGTGCTTTGGGAGGCCCAGGTTGAAGGATAGCTTGAGGCTAAGAGTTTGACAGTTTGAGAGATATATTCAAAAGACAGAACAACAGGATTGTTCAGCTGCTGTTCTTCAACTGTTGTTCAACAGCTGATTGGATATGGAGTGAGAGAAAAAACAAGCAAGACTCCATTGCTTTGGTCTGAGTAATTTGGTGGTAGTAGTGCCACTAACAAGGAAACTGGGAGAGGAGCAGAGTTTTTCTACGGAGAATCAAGCAGTTGGTTTTATCCACGTGAAGCTTACAGTGCCTGTTAGATCTCCAAATGGAAGTGTAGATAAAATGGTTGATATGAGTATGGCAAGATGTCAGAACTGAAGATATTACCCTTCTGTGAGTCACTGGCATTTAGTTGCTATGTAAAGCCACAAGACTGAGTGAGCTCATCAAGGGAGAGCATGTCGATATGAGCAGCAAGGACTAACCCTTGAACATTTTTGCCTTTGAAAAATACAATATTTTATAGACGAGAAGTACATTATTTACCAGGTAAATCAGCCAGTTTTAAAAACCCACTTTGTCTTCCTCTCTCAGCAAGGAGTGGGAGGCCATCTTAGAAGGAAGCTATCCTGGTGAGAAGCTCTAATCACACCAGCCCCTGGGACTTGCCAGTATGTCATCAGATACACAACGAAAGGCTCTGGTTCCCCTATGCCTCTCTCTCACATCATAAGTCTTCCCTGAATCCCCCAGGCCACAGTGATCCCTCCTTCTCCTAACTCTTCTTCCTCGTTACTTTCTGGACCTTTACAGACATTCCTCCTGGTGGTGTAGCTACTTATGCAGAACAGATGCTCTAATATGTGTGTGTTTACCTCTCTTTATACAAAGTTTGTATTTGTCTTCTTGTTATCTCTAACTAGGCAATGATTGCCTTTTACCCCCACTTTCAACAACATTATAATTTCCTCAAGGGCAGGATATTCTTATATATCTTTCTATCCCTTACCATGGTCTGTATTTCCCCATTTGGAATGTAAATACCACAAGAGCTAGGATTTGTCTGTTACGTTCATCACTGTACTCTTTGAGTCTGAAACAGTATTCTTGAATAAACACAAATAGAATAAAGGAATATAAAAGCTGCTGATAGTTGTCTAGATAGATGATTAAGTGCCCTGCCTAAAAGCAAGACCTTCACCCTTTTCCTTGGTAGACATAACCTCCACTTTTGGTCCCTTTTTTAACACCACCCTATGCAGAAGTGTTTCACTTCATATCACCTTTATGGACTCTTTCCACAGTTTCTGCTGATACTCAAGTAGATAAGAATAGGACATATATTTATGGCCTATATAATGCATATATGTAGTTGGGATCTGTGGTAGATTATCTGCAAAGATGACCATTAACAATTTCTTTCATCTTTGTATGTGTACATTGCTCTTCCCAACAAGAGATGGAGTCTGTTTCCTCTCCCCTTGAATATAGATGGCCATGTGAATAGCTTTGGCTAATAGAATTCAGTAGAAGGGATGTTACCTAACTTTGGGGCTTGGGCCTTAAGAGGCCTTTCAACTTCCAGTTTTGCTGTCTTGAGATCTGGACACCATGTTTAAGAAGCTTGGCCTTCTGGATGATGTAAGACCACATGGAGAGAGAGAAGTGTACCTAGCACCCAACTATTCCAGCCACTGCAAGTGAGGTACAAAACAGGTGAATAAAGCCATCTTGTATTCTCTAGGTCTAGCCAAACTATCCCAGCTTCCTCTGGAGTCATGAAGCAGCCACCCCACGAAGCACAGACAAGCCATTCTTGATGAGTCCCACCCTAGTTGCACAATCATGACAAATAACAAATGGTAGTTGTTGTTTTAAGCCATACTTTTGGGGATGATTTGTTATATAGCAGTAGATAACTGAAATAGGATCTGTTTCAGGATTTCTTTTATGACAAAATTTCCAGAAATACATTGCATTTAAAAGAAGCACTTCTGCAATTTGTAGCAAAATTATGATGCAATTATCTTTTGTCCCAGCAGTCTTCCTTCTAGGATTCTATCCCAAAGATACTCTGGCAAAAATACAAAGAGACATACTGGCTATTCATTGCAATACTACCTAAAATAGCAACAAACTTTAAACAATTCAAATGTCTATCAGCAGGGGACTCGTTGAAT
>NW_012101876.1:3406058-3445814 GCF_000951045.1 Mandrillus leucophaeus | reverse complement strand
AAAAAAAAAAAAAAAAAACCTTTAAAAGAAGTTATTACCTTAAGAAGAGAGAGGGGATTGCGTAAATGATAACACAGAAATGTAATCGTATAACTAGACTGCCCACGCCCCCGGCCCGCCCAACCTGCAGCAGCAGCAACAGCAGCAGCGGGCGGCCGCGCAGGTGTTTATGTCGGGTCTTGGGGTCTGGCAGCAGCATCCGGACTACCTGATCAGCGGCAGCACCAGCTGTGTGCCCAAGGATGGGCTCACTGTGCAGCAGCTCTTTGCCAGCACCAACGACCTCACCTACAAGGACTTCCTGATTCTCCCAGGATTCACAGACTTTATAGCTGATGAGGTGGACCTGACCTCAGCCCTGACCCGGAAGGTCACGCTGAAGACGCAGCTGATCTCCTCCCCCATGGACATTGTGACAGAGGCTGACATGGCCATCGCGATGGCTCTGATGGGAGGTATTGGTTTCATTCACCACAAGTGCACCCCAGAGTTTCAGGCCAAGGAGGTGCAGAAGATCAAGAAGTTTGAACAGGCAGGCCATGGTGCTGAGCCCCTCGCACACTGTGGGTGATGTGCTGGAAGCCAAGATGTCGCTTGGCTTCTCTGGCATCATCACCGAGATGGGCACCATGGACAGCAAGTTGGTGGGCATCGTCACTTCTCGAGACATTGACTTTCTTGCTGAGAAGGACCACACCACCCTCCTCAGTGAGGTGATGACGCCAAGGATTGAGCTGCTGGTGGCTCCAGCAGGCGTGACATTGAAAGAGGCAAAAGAGATACTGAAATGTAGCAAGAAAGGGAAGCTGCGTATTGTCAATGATTGAGATGAGCTGGTGTTCATCATCGCCTGCACTGACCTGAAGAAGAACCGAGACTACTTTCTGGCCTCCAAAGATTCCCCCAAGCAGCTGCTGTGCGGGGCAGCTGTGGGCACCCGTGATGATGACAAACACCACCTGGACCTGCTCACCCAGGTATCCCCACCTCCAGGTGATTGAGGGGAACGTGGTGACAGCAGCCCAGGCCAAGAACTGATGCTGGTGTGGACGGGCTGCATGTGGGCATGGGCTGTGGCTCCATCTACATCACCCAGGAAGTGATGGCCTGTGGTTGGCCCCAGGGCACTGCTGTGTACAAGGTGGCCGAGTATGCCCAGCACTTTGGTGTGCCCATCAGAGCCAATGATGGCATCCAGACCATGGGGCCTGCGGTCAAGGCCCTGGCCCTTGGAGCCTCCATAGTGATGATGGGCTCCCTGCTGGCCGCCACCACAGAGGCCCCTGGCATGTGCTTCTTCTCAGATGGGCTGCGGCTCAAGAAGTACCGTGGCATGGGCTCACTGGATGCCATGGGGAAGTGCAGCAGCAGCCAGAAACGATACTTCAGTGAGGGGGATAAGATGAAGATCGCGCAGGGTGTCTCAGACTCCATCCAGGACAAAGGGTCCATTCAGCAGTTTGTGCCCTACCTCATAGCGGGCATCCAGCATGGCTGCCAGGATAGCAGAGCCCACAGCCTGTCTGCCCTTCGGTCCATGATGTACTCAGGAGAGCTCAAGTTTGAGAAGTGGACCATGTGGGCCCAGATCGAGGGTGGCATCCACGGCCTGCAGTCTTACGAGAAGCGGCTGTACTGAGGACAGCGGTGGAGGCCGAGGTGATGGAGGGGGCGCACCCCAGTGTCCACCTTCAGGCACAACCTCCCTCCATAACTGAGTGGTCCACAGGTTTGCCCTACAGGTTCCCCAGCTGCTTTCCAGGGAGAGAGGAGGGGAAGTCCTGAGGGGTCTGCGGCCCCTTGCTCAGTATCCCCTACAGAGTCAGGACTTTTCCCTGGGCCGGGCTGCCCTGGGAGCCCCCTGAGCCCAGCCAGCTGGGGTCTCAGGCCCTGTGCCTGCCTCAGGTCTTTCAGCCTGCTCCAGCCCGGCCCCCACCCTAGGGGCAGGCAGCCGCTCCTGGCTTTTTCCATAGAGCACCTCCCAGCCCCCATCCCCCCAGGAAATGGTGCTCTCCTGGCCCTACCTCTGGCCCTTCCCAGGCCGCTGCTCTCTCAGCCATGTGGCACTTCTGAGCTCTTGACCTAGGCCAAGGGGAGGTCTCTGCCCCCTTCCCCGGCCCTGGGCTACCCTTGCATCCTGCTCCTTAGGTAGTTCCCCTGTCCCTGGCCCTGGGGAGGAGGCTGCCCTGGTCATGGCCGCCTGCCTGTCATTCCTGACTCACCACCGTTCCCAGGTGTACCATTTCTGCCTTCTCCTCAGCTTCAGTTGAAGGCTTTAACTTTGCACACTTTGGGATCACAGTTGCATCATTGTGTATTAAATAATCGGAATAAATCAAGCAGGTCTCAACGCCTCCACCAAAAACAAAACAAAAACCAAAACAAAAACTCTAGACCGTGGGAAACTATAGCACAAATAACCTAGTTTCTTCTACAAGTAAAATTTAAAGAAAACAAAAAGGGATGGAATGGGAACCTTGTGATTAAAAAAAGGAACTTAAGGGGCATTCCAACCAATTGCAATTTATGAACCAATTTGTATTCCAATTTCAATAAATAAACTGAAAAAGTTTATGAGATGGTGGGGAAATTTAAACACTGGTTGGATATACAGTGCTACTAAGGAATTATTATTTAGGTATGATAATGATAGTATGGTTATATTTTTAAAAGAAGGTTTATATATTAGATATACACTGAGGTTTTTATGGATGAAATGATATTACACCAGGACCTGAAGAAGAACCGAGACTACTTTCTGGCCTCCAAAGATTCCCCCAAGCAGCTGCTGTGCGGGGCAGTTATGGATAAAACAGGATTGGCCATGAGTTGGTAATTAATGAATCTGGATGACTGGTTCATAAAAGTTCATTCTATTGTCTTCTTTACTTTTGTATATAGAGTCGTCCCCTGGTATCCATGGGGGAGTGGTTCCAGGACCCCCTGCTAATACCATAATTTGTGGACGCTCAAGTCCCTTGTATAAAATAGTATTATTTAACCTATGCACATACTCTGGTATACTCAATTATCTCTAGATTACTTATAATACCTAAAACAATGTCAATGCTATATAAGTAGTTGTTATACTGCATTGTTTTTTAATTTGTATTATTTTTGTTGTTGTATTATTTTTATTGTTTTTTGAATATTTTAAAAAGTTTCCGTTTCTTTTTTGTTTTTATTATTTTAATTGACACATAAGAATCACACATATTTACGGGATACGGTGTGATATTTTGATACATGTATAGAATGTATAATGATCAAATCAGGATAATTAACATATCCATCACCTCAAACATTTGTTATTTCTTTGTATTACGATAAAATATTTTCCGTTCATGGTTGGTTGAATCTACACAAGGTCAGAACCCATGGATACAGAGAGTTGACTGTATTTGAAATTTTTCAAAACGAAAAGTTAAAGTAAAAAGGAAGCCTCTGAGACCCAGCATTTTAAGGGCACTGAATTCATTTTCTTCATAATATCACACCTTAGTTCTATTACTCCAAGTAAACCCCATCTATACAAAATGGAAGTTATATCTGTAAAACCATGATGAGTATTTAGAACTGTCTGTGATTGACATCATGTCAGTGATTTTGAAGTTATAATGAGTTCTCAGACGACCAGGTGTTTTTGTTATTTTGCTTTGTTTTGGGTTTTTAAAAAAAATTTCCAGTATCACTTTTGTCTCTTAGTGAAAGTTTTAATTAACATGAATAGTCTTTTTCTCCTCTTCCAAATATGTATCATCATTCATTCACTCAATTAACATATTATTCTTCTTATTTATTTATTTATTTATTTATTTATTTGAGACAGGGTCTCATTCTGTCACCCAGGTTGGAGTGCAGTGGTACAGTCACAGCTCACTGCAGCCTTGACCTTCCAGCTTCTGGGCTCAAGCAGTCCTCGCACCTCAGCCTTCCAAGTAGCTAGAACTATGGATGTGTGCCACCATGTCCAGCTAATTTTATTATGTTTTTGTAGAGACAAGGTCTCACTATGTTACCCAGGCTGGTCTCAAACTCCTAGGCTCAGACCATCCTCCTGTTTTGGCCTCCAAAATGCTAAAATTATAGGCGTGAGACACCATGCCCAGCCTTAAGACTTATTTTTTGAGTGACTACTTTTAGAGCCGCTGGTATTAGGGAAATAGTGCTGCAAGCTAACAGGAGTCTACAGCCCTATAGCACACAACTGTCAACATGCATGCCCAGATGCTTACAATACCATGGAATAACAGGGCCATAATTGAGGTCTTTGAAAGGACATAGAAAAGGCCTGGTTGCTCTTCCCCTAGCAGGAGATGAGAGGACAAATCTTGAAAGGGGATGTTAGAGGTTGTCAAGACGCTCGTTCTGGGGAAAGAATACCAGCAGACTGCGTATAGCTTATTTTGGAGGGAAGATGTAATCTGATGCTTTTTAGGTTACAAACATCTTTCATTTTCAAATACCTGTTACCTCTTCTCTGAACCAAAATGAATGACCTATATCAGTGGTTCTCAAAATGTGATCCCTGGATCAGCAGCATCACCATTCCCAGGAAACTGGCTCATGCAACTGCTTGAGCTCCACTCCAGACCTATGAATCTGCAACTCTGGAGCTGGACCAGTGACCTATGTTTTAATAAGCTTTCCAGGTGATGTTAATGCTTGTTCATGTTAGAAAATCACTGGTTTAGAGAAAACTAGTAATTGTTCCATAAATTTAGTTTAAAGAAGGAGAAAGAAGCCTGTCCTTTAGCCAAGTTTTTAAAAAAAAAAAAAAAAAAAAAAGGCTGTTAAAAAGGGAAATTTTGAGAGAATCAAAGGTAAAAAAAAAAAAAAAGTTTAACTTGGCTGGAGGCCTTGCAGAACAGTAGTTGTGGAGAAACCAGTGCTCCACATAGATAACCACAAACACTAAACTGGAAAGCAGCTGTCTGCCACTCAGGAGTAAGTGCAGACTAGAGACTTATGGAGACCAGGTTTCCAGTATCTTTCTCTGAGATACCAATCCTTAACCCAAGAAACCCAAGGCCAATAGCTAAGTATAAAAGTTATTCTCTGAGAGTGAGGGTACCTAGATTAGGGATAATGGATAATAAAGACGTATGAGGCCAGGCGTGGTGACGGGCACAGTGGCTCATGCCTGTAATCCTAGCACTTTGGGAGGCCAAGGTGGGCAGATAACCTGAGGTCTAGAGTTTAAGACCAGCCTGACTAACATGGTGAAACCGTCCCTACTCAAAATACAGAAATTAGCCAGGCATGGTGGTGCATGTCTGTAGTCCCAGCTACTCAGGCTGCTGAGACAGGAGAGTCCCTTGAACTGGGGAGGCTGAGGTTGCAGTGAGTTGAGATCGCCCTACTGCACTCCAGCCTGGGAGACAGAGCCAGACTCCGTCTCAAAAAAAAAAAAAAAATCTGTATGATACAATATTTGCAAAAACTGGTATCTATTTCTTTTCACTTTTTTAAATGTGGCTACTAGAAAATATAACCTATGTAGCTCACATTTATGATCTGTATTATATTTCTTTTCACGCTGGTCCGTAAGGCACATATAAAATGGAGGGCACATATAAAAAAACTAACTGTTTTTCCTCCAGGTCTGAGCAGTGGGTGTTCAGAACCACAAACCATCATTTCTTATTCCTGTGTCATTTGTATTTATATTGCAAAGATAACTCAGTAATGTGAGCTGTAAAAATTATACAGCAAACATCTTTTATATCCAAGTTCACAAAGCAGTTTTTCAATCCTAGAAATTAAACTTTCCATCAGGAGAGCATGAATTGATTGGTAAAAACTAGAACATATACTAATACATACCAACAATAGCCACTCCCATTTCTCCTACCTTCACTAGTTCAGACATAGTTAATTAATCAGGACATATTTTATTTTTATTTTTTAATTTTGTGAGTATGTAGAAGGTGTATATATTTATGAAGTATATGAGATGCTTTGATACTGGCATGCAATGTGTAATAATCACATGGTAAAGGGGATATCCATAATCAGGCCTTTTTTCCTACTGATCTCAGACATAGCATCAATGTCCTTATCATCTCTGCTCTAAGAAGCTATGTAGCTACTGAGGGATGCAGTCATCATACAAAACTAGGTCTGTTTCACTCCAAAGACTGCATTTCTTGCCTACACCATGCAGATTTCCACTTGATAACAGGTGTACATTTATAGTTTTATCTGTAATTCAGATAGATAAACTGATCTTCTGATTTATAAGCCAGTATCTTATTAATTTGGTTGACAGATTTTATCCCTGAGAGATCAAATGCCTTTTGATATGCTGGCAAACTTGAATATCTGACCCTAACAACTGAGAGCAGGACTCTAGTCCAGGAATAGCTTGTGCAGAGCACACATGCGCACTCTCTTCTCCCTTAACTACAGTAGACATTGAAAATCAATTTCTATTGCTCTGTTGTGTTGAGCCTAGACATAGCCTTAAAATACTTTTTAACACAGTGCTCTAGAAAGCTACTGCCAGTTGACCTGTGAGACCCTATTGATTTGCTGGTGTGGATGATAGTGACCTAACAAACTGCTCTTCTCAGCATCAAGCTGGCTTTCCTCTGTCCTTATTCCCCTCTTGCTACTTCCCAGAAGGATAGATAGGTTCTAAGACCAATCCAGAAGGTTTGTGTACCTCAGGAAGGTTTGGGAACCTGAGGAAGAAAAATGGCATTTTAGGAAGTCTAGACTCAATAGGATGGGAAAATTCCTATAACATGTTTTTTGGATTTTCCAGAAGCAAGCTCCAAAAAGGTTTCTACATAGGTCTCTTTAAATTCTATATGATCTGTGATTTAGAACTCACCAGAAGTATGGAATTTACCACAATAACAGTAATAATCCTGTATCAGTTAGGATTATTTTGGCTGCAAATAATAGAAATTGCCCCCCAAACAGTAGCTTAAACAAGATAGTTTATTTTTCTTACGTGTAAGTAACTCCAGAGGAAGGTAAACCCAGACTTGTATGGTGACTCTTAGGCCATTGAGAACACAGATCCCTTCTATCATTTTGTCATTTTGAAGTATGTAGAATGGCCAGCCTTCCATTCGTACGTCACTTCATGAGCAAATGTGGCTGCTGAAGTACATTTGCTCTGAGAAGGAAGAAGGAGGAAGGACAAGAGGATTTATCCAGTTCTGTCCTCTGTTTAAGAAGCTGTGGTAGGCAGAATAACGGCTACCCCAAATATGTCCACTCTAATTCCCAGAACTTTTAACTATGTTACCTTATGTGACTTATTAGTCCTTTTTCACACTGCTGATAAAGACATACCCAAGGCTGGGAAGAAAAAGAGGTTTAATGGACTCACAGTTCTGTGTGGCTGGGGAGGCCTCACAATCATTGTAGAAGGTGAAAGGCACTTCTTACATGGTGGCGGCAAGAGAGAATGAGAAAGATGCAAAGGGAAACCCCTTATAAAACCATCCGTTCTCATAAGACTTACTACCACAAGAACAGTATGGGGGGAACCAACCCCATGATTCAATTATCTCCCATCGTGGAGAATTATGGGAGTATAATTTAAGATGATATTTGGGTGGAGACACAGAGCCAAACCTTATCAGTGACAAAAGGGACTTTGCAGGTTTGATTAAGTTAGAGATCCTGAGATGGGGAGATTATCCTGCATTATTTGGGTGGGTCCGATATAATCATAAAGGTCCTTATCAGAGAGGGGCATGAAAGAGTCAGAGAAGATGTAAAGACAGAAGCAGAAGTTGGAGTGATGTGGGGCCACAGCTGAGAAATGCAGGCAGCCTTTAGAAGCTGAAAAGACAAGAAAACAAATTCTCCCTAAAGCGTACAGAAGGAATATAGCCCTAATATGTTAGACTTCTCTGATGGTTAACTGTAGGTGTCAACTTTGTCAACTTGACTGGGTTAAGGGATACCCAGTTAGTCGGCAAAGCATTATTTCTACGTATGTCTGCGAGGGTAGTTCTGGAAAAGATTAGCATTGGAATCAATAGACTAATTAAGGAAGATCTGCCCTTACCCAATTTGAGTGGACACTATCCAATCTGTTGAGAACTCCAATAGAACAAAAAGGCAGAAGAAGGGTGAATTCACTCTCTTTTCTGGAGCTGGTACACTCATCTTCTCCTGCCCTTGGATATCAGAACTCCAGATTCCCTGGCCTTCAGACTCCAGGAATTGTACCAGTGGTTCCTCAGTTTCTCAGGTGTTCTGCCTCAAACTGAGAGTTATACCATTGGCTTCCCCGATTCTAGGCCTTCTGACTTGGATTGAACTACACCACCAGTTTCCCTGGGTATCCAGCTTGCAGATGACATATTATGGGACATCTCAACCTCCATAATCACATGAGCCAATTCCCATAATAAGTCTCATCTATCTATTTATCTCTCTCTCTCTCTCTCTCTCTCTCTCTCTCAATCTCCATAGTAATAGGAGCCAGTTCCCATAATAAATCTCCTCATCTATCTATCTATCTATCTATCTATCTATCTATCTATCTATCTATCCATTCATCTAGCTTATCTATCTATTCATCCATCCATCTATCCATCCATCCATCCATCCATCCATCCATCCATCCATCCATCCATCATCCTATTGGCTTTGTTTCTCTGCAGAACCCTGACTAATACTGATTTTGGTGCCAGGAGTGAGGTGTTGCTATAGCAAATACCTACAAATGTGGAGTGGCTTTGGAAATGGGCAATAGGTAGAGGCTGGAAGAGTTTTGAAGAGCATGCTAGAGAAAGCCTATATAGCCATAAATAAGCTGAAAAGGTGATTCTTTTGGGGGCTCAGAAGATGAGGAGAGCTGTAGAGAAAGCCTCAGTTTTCTCAGAGGCTACCTGAGTGCTCATAATCAGACTGTTGGTAGAAATATGGCTGATAAAGGCCATTCTGGTGAGGGCTCAGACAGAAATGAGGAATATATAATTGGAAACTTCAGGAAAGGCAATCCTTATTATGAAGTGATAAATAACTTGGCTGAATTGTTTGTGTCCTAATGTTTTGTAGAAAGTAGAACTTCTGAATGATGAAATAAGGTATTTAGTAGAGGAAATATCTAAGCAAAGTACTGAGGGTGCAGCATGGGTTCTCTTGACTGCTTATAGTAAATGCAAGAAGACAGAAACAATATTAAGATGGAATTTGCTATCAAAAAAGGAAGCAAAAATTAAAGACTTGGAAAATTCTCATTCTGTGAAAAAATGAGAAAATGTATTCAGGAGAAAACACCAAGGGTGTAGCCAAACAAACATTTGATAAGGAGATTGGTATGGATAGAAGGAAGACAGATAATATTCATCAAGACAATAATGACTAATCCTGAAAACACTTCAGAGATCTTTGGGGCTGCCCTACCCATCATAAGCCCAGAATACCAGGTCCTTGAGGGCAGCACAATTTCGAGGCTATGCTTCTTACATTCTAGTGCAGTGCTCCTTGGCCAACCCAGCTGTGTCTCAAGTGGTCCTAGATGTGGCTTGGGCTGCCTCTCCCGAAGGCACATGTGGTAAACCTTGACATGTGTCCAGGTAGTGCTAACTCTGCAGGCATACAGTGCAAGAGCTGTGGGGCCTTGGCTGCTTCTACCTATATGTCACAGGGTTCCAGAGAGCCTCAGAGCCCAGCTAGAAAATTGCCACAGGGGTGGTGACACTGAAAAGAGCCTTCTCTGGGGACTGCCTAGCAGAGCTGTGAGAGCAGGACTGCCCCCAAGACCCTAGAATTGCAGAGCCACCAATGTGCATCTCCAGCCTGGAAGACCCACATACATCAGACTCCAACCCATGAGAGCTGTCTGTCACTTGAACAGCAAAGACATGAGAACAGGGCCACTTGGAGCCTTGGGGACCCATCTCCCACTCCCATGTCTCTAAAAGGCAAGACATCAAGTCAAAGAAGACTATTTTTCAAGCCTTAAGATTTATTATTTGCCATGTTGGATTTTGGACTAACTTGGGACCAGTTATCCCTTTCCTCCTCCCTATTAGAATGGGAATGTCTATCCTGTGCCTGTCCCACCATTGTATTTTGGAAGCACATAACTTGTTTGGTTTCACAGACTCACAGCTGGAGGGAAATTTGCCTCAGGATAAATTGTACCTTGCATCTCACTCATTTCTGATTTACATATTTAGATGAGACTCTGGACTAGACTTTTGAGTTGATGCTGGAATGACTTACAACTTTTGGGGCTATTAGAATGAAAAAATGTATTTTGTGTTTGAGAGAACATGAATCAGGTGGGGAGGCAGGGGTGGAATGCTATAGTCTGAATGTTTGTGTTTCCCTAAAATGCATATGTTGAAACTTAATCCCCAATGTGATAGTAATAAGAGGTGGGGACTTTTGGAGGTGATTAGGTCATGAGGGCTTAGCCCTCATGAATGGGATTAGTGCCCTTAGAAGTCAAGGGGGCTTGCTTACCCCCTCTACCATATGAGAACACAGTGAAAAGGTACTATCAATGAAGAATGGAACCTCACCAAATACTGAATCACCTGGGGCGTTGATCTTGGACTTCTTAGCCTCCAGAACTATCAGCAATGAATTTCTGTTGTTTATAAATTTCCCAGCCTAAAGTATTTTGTTATAGTAGCCCAAATGGGCTAAGACAACTTCTGATGTCCAGAACCGTAAAATAATAAATTTGTGTTTTAGTAAGCCAATAAATTTGGCAATTCATTACAGCAGCAATAAGAAATGAATACAGGATTCTTTCCAGAAGTCCCTCTCAATAATTCCCATTGAGAATTGACTAGAATTTATCTCATTGGCTAGAATTAAGTCAAATGACCACAAATGGCTGCAAAAGAACCTAGGAAGTATAATATTTACCTCGGCATATTGACAACTCCAATATGACAGTAAGTTAGTGAGAAGGAAGGGAATAATTGATGGTCAGTGGACAACTAGAAACTTCCACCAGTTATTGCTTAGGGAACATTTAATATGACCCCAGTACTTTGCTAAGCATTTTGCATACACATTCTATTATTTATTCTTCATCACCCTAGATGGATAGATGTTTTCTTTATTTTACTAATGACTGTGCCTGTCCCACCATTGTATGGAAAATGTCTCTAAAAAAGACATTTAGAGGGAATTAAATAGTGAGCTCAGTAGATTATTTACTGTTGGAGAACAATGTGTTACTGTTTTACTTTTTAAGACCAGTAACCATTTTATAGTAGGGACACAATGAATGTTGATTGGATATGAAATTCTAAATGCCAATATTTTATCCCAGATGTGACTCCAAACCTGTGTACATACACATGCTCTCTTCTTTCTCTCTCTCTCTTGCTCTCTCTCTCATTCTCTCTCTTGCTATTTCACTTTCTCACACTCTCTCTGCTGTGTGTGTGTGTGTGTGTGTGTGTGTGTGTGTGTATGTGTGGTGTATGTGTTTCTATAGTGGACATGCTATTGACACTGCTGCCGTTCAAGAAACTTTAAAGTGTGCAGTTAGAAGGCAAATTTATCAACATAAATGAGTGGTTGTGACAAAAAAGATGATGTCCAAGAGGAAGTAACACTGGCAAAAGCATCACATTAAAGGAACTCTCAAGGATACTTCATGTTATTGAAAGTGCAAAGGATAAAATGTTGGAAGCTAGTACAAATTTAGAAAGGATATGACAATTTGCCAAGGCATAGAAAAGATGCTCTGAACGTAGGCACTATTCAAACTACTCTTGACAAGATTTTTATAAACAAAGCACTTTATCAATGTTTCTAATGTTTTACATCATAATCTATTAAATAAATGTTAGTTTTGCTATTTTAGAAATATCCCTATACAATTACAGCTGAAAGTAAGAGAATTTTTAATGTTTGGGCCAAGAATTTTTTGGACTAGGTATAATTTTTCCTATGATTATTAAAATCACTTTGCACAGTGTCTGTTTGCATGGTCATCTGTATGACTCTGCAGTATCATGCAAAGTGAGGACTGCCTGGTTATGGGTAAAACAAGAAATTCAAAATGATGGAACTTATGGTTTAGCGATGTAAGTGCATTTAAAGTGTAACGGGAGTTTGGAAAAATTATAAAAGGTACAATAATATTGTAGATACACCTGCCAATGCATACCATTAACCCACATAGCTATTCAGTGGTATTGACACATTTGAGACAGAGATTATCTGGGTATTCATTTGTCTGGAGAGAGAGGACAGGTGTGAATGACCATATTATGTCTCATCCTTGGAAAACATGGAAGCTAATGTCAACCTCTCTTAAACATTTGCTCCCTTGAGTCATGCGTCTATACCAATTAGAAGGCCATTGGGTGCAGGTACCTTAGGACTCCAGCTCCTCTTGCTGTTCATTTCTCTTGGCCCTACCATCTACTTGCATATTGGCTCAATTTCTGGCTGGCAGCTCATTATGACAGCTGTACCAGGTATTACATCCCAATGCTGTTAGGGACTGTCTTTTTTCCAAAGTCTCTTCAGGAGTAAAGAGAAGCCTGCTATGGTTTTGATATTTGTCCACTTCAAACCTCATGTTGAAAATTGACCCCCAGTGTTGGAGGTGGGGCCTGATGGGAGGTGCTTGAGTCATAGGAGCAGATCTCTCATGAATAGATTCATGCTCTCCTTTAGGGGTGAGTGAGTTCTCTCTTAGTTCCCATGAGAGCTGGTTGTTAGCTGGGTGTTGTGGTGTACCTGTAGTCCGAACTACTCAGAAGGCTGAGGCAAGAAGATCACTTGAGCCGAGGAGTTGGAGGCTATAGTGCACTATGATCGCACCTGTGAATAGCACTCCATCCTGGTCAACACAGTGAGATCCCATCTCTAAAACAAAGAGCCTGGCACCCCCCTCAACACACACCAGTTTTGCTTACTGTCTTGCCTTGTGATCTCTGCACACACTGATTCCCCTTTGCCTTCTGCTGTGAGTGGAAGCAGCTTGAAGTCCTCAACAGATGCAGATGCCCAATCTTGAACTTTTCAGCTGTCAGAATCATGAGCCAAATAAACCTTTTTTTCTTAGTTGGGCTTGGGTATTCCTTTGTATCAATGCAAAATGGACTAAGACAAAGCCCTCTAGCCAATTACCACTCCACACATGGCCCCTGTAGCAGTCAGAGTGCAGGATAAAAAACTAAAACCACCCTGTGCATTCTGGATGTAAAAGGCCCCCTAATTCTCTATATAGAATTAATGGCATATACTACTGCTCAGAGAATGGGAATATGGGGATAAGGTTCAAAAGCTCTATTCTTGAAAGTCAGAGGAGCTGACCCTCAAAGATCTTAGCCTGGAACACTAGGTGCATATTAATATTTCCTGAAGTTTGTACCAGGAAGCTACTAGGAATTTCTCATTTGCCCTGCTATACAGCTATAATCATATCCAGAGGAATAATGTCCTTCTCTTTCCAAATCTTGCCTCTGTTCTCATGAGTAATAACCTGGAACGAGACAGAGATGGTGATTCGAGGACACATGGTGGTAGTACTTTGCTGGCAGCAGAAAAATTCAGTATACTCACCTCTAAACCAGCCCCAGCAAGGGGAACAGGCCACTGGGATTACCTTAGGCCTGTCACAATTTACCTTTGATCCTGAAGGCAGAGTGTGGCACTCTCACCTGTGTCAAACAGGGAAGGGTTGAAACCCACCCAATTCAGGGTTTGACTAATAAGGAAAACAAAGAAAAAGCTGTTGGTTAAACAAGCAGCAGTGCCTACTACATACTAGATAACAATATAATCATGATTTTATTTGCAAATAAATATATATATTACCAAAGTAGCTAGCTATATAGTTTAAAGAAATATGCTGTATATGGCTGGGCGTGGTGGCTCATGCCTGTAATCCCAGCACTTTGGGAGGCCAAGGCGGGTGGATCACAAGGTCAATAGATCGAGACCATCCTGGCCAATGCCCGTCTCTACTAAAATTACAAAAATTAGCTGGGTATGGTGGCATGTGCCTGTAATCTCAGCTACTAGGGGAGGCTGAGGCAGGAGAATTGCTTGAACTTGGGAGGTAGAGGTTGCAGTGAACCAAGATCATGCTATTGTACTCCGCCTGGCAACAGAACAAGACTCCATCCCTCCTACCAAAAAAAGGAAATATGCTGTATAACATTGACCATGCGTGCCTGTTATTACCCACAAGGTACAAACTCCTACAGGTTGTTCAGGTTTCAGGCTAAACTGTAAAACTAAAGTCAGCTGATTGATAATTTATAGTATTATTGTATGCTGTAAAAAGGCTTCTTTTAGAAAATTGCTCCATTAGCTCTTCTTCGGATAACAGGACAGATTTATTGGTCTGTTGCTTTTATGTATGCCTTGCCAGCACCCCAGCAGATCCTAGATTTAATGAGTTTATTTGCATGACTCGAGTTTACAAGATCAGCCATCCCTTCTCTCTGCTGCTGATCTTCCTGATCTCATTTGGTTGCCACTTTACATCCCAGTTAATTCCATTTCAGTTTCCTCAGAGACTGCAGAACCAGTTTTTCCCCGGGAAAAGGAAAGCTGACGACTGAGTCCATTTGGGGGCCCAGAAAAAGAATGCAAATGTCAAAGGTGCTAATTTCTGATTTTCTCACCAGGACTGAATAGACTAAATACTTTATACAAGAAAGTCACAAGGACAAGCCTTTTTGGAAGGTATCAGGATAGTTATGTATGTGCAGGTGCCAGGGAGTGGCTTCTGTTCTAGAAGGGCCCCACAGCTCAGCATTTCCTCCCACATGCTTTCTTGAATATGCAAGCTGCATATATATTTATAACTGCAGGAAAAATGTGAACTTTATTAGCAGACATAACTGTCATAATTCAAGCAGTTGCACTCTACAGAGCAACCAGAGACTACAGGCATCAGGATTACATATGTTCAGTCAAATTATATGCAAATGTAGGGGAATTATGAGATACTAACTAGGGATGAATGAGGAAGAAGGAAGGGCTAGAGTTGACCATGCCTGTGGGGGACTGTAGAAGTCTAGAGAACATGTCTGAATGCTCTTCCAGGGAATGTGTGTCCTTGAGGGCAGTAACTTCATCATGCATTTTTGCATTCTCTCATCCTAGCTGCAACCTTCAAATAAATATTTGTTAAGTGAAGGAGTGAATGAAATGTTGACCTTGGCAACGCACAATAACTTCTGAATTGGTCTATGTGTATGCACATTTCCTCCCCTTCCTATTTAAACATTTATTCTAAATCAGTGGAGCCACAGCTGTCTAAGTTAAGAGTCACACTTACAGTCACTATTAACCAAATGAGACTCCAAGCCAGTGGTTCTCAACATTGGCTATATGTTAAAATGACTTGGGGGACATTTCAAAATTCCAGTGCTCAGTCTTCATCTCAGACTAGAAAAACTATCTCTGAGCAGAGTCCCAGGCATCAGAATTACAAGACTGAGTACCACTAGTCTAAGCTAGCATGGAAACTGCCCTATCTGTGGAATTAGGAGACCTAGAAGAAATCCCGCAGCACAGAAAAGTGCTAGTGCCACTTTCACTGATGTTCAAAGTGCAGATAAGTTGGGGGAAAAAATTCTGATGGGAGTTAAAAATGTGTTTTATTTATTTGTTGTATTTTATTTCATTTTTTTGAGATGGAGTCTTGCCTTGTCACCCAGGCCGGAGTATAGTGGAGCAATCTTGGCTCTCTGCAGCCTCTGCTCCCTGGGTTCAAGCAATTCTTCTGACTCAGCCTCCTGAGTAGCTGGGATTAGAGGCATGCGCCACCACACCTGGCTAATTTTTGTATTTTTAGTAGAGATGGGGTTTCACCATGTTGGCCAGGCTGGTCTCGAACTCCTGACCTCGGGTAATCTGCCAGCCTTGGCCTCCCAAAGTGCTGGGATTACAGGCGAGAGCCACCACACTTGGCCAGGAATGTGTTTTTTGTGCTCATCTGGAAGGTGTGTCACATGTCTAGGAATACATAACACTTCAAACAACAAAATGATGCCACGCTGTGAAAAGAGTTGGGAAGCTATTGAATATCCCTGTCCTGCCCTGGCTAGTGACCCCCTCCCCAGCATTCAGGCTGCAGGGACAACTGAGCTCTGGGGCTCTCTGCCTGATACCCAGTGGTGGCTTTATTTATTCCACTGCCGAGTTTTCTCTGGCAACCTTGTACCATTCTTAGGAAAGGTTGGGGAAGCAGTAGGTAAAAGTTGTTTTGGTTTGTAGACATCTTTTGGTGGGGATGGGGGAGCAGCTGTGCTGGAACTGGGGGAAGGGGAGCTGTGACTCAGGGGAAATTCTAAGTTGCTACAAGCTGCAGCAAGTGTGTGTCAGTGGGAGGTGAGAAAGGCAAACAGAGGGCTGAAAACTGAGCCAGGAACCTGCCTAGTGGATAATCAAAACTCGACTATAAATAACTAATGGAACAACGAACGTGTTTAGTGAAGTTATTTTCTAAAGCAGCGTACAGGCAAAATGAGTGTTTTCCTGGAGCGAATCCTCAAGCTGTTCCAGAAGGGTGAATAAAAATACAGGAACACCTGTCTGGCAGTGGTGACTTTATATAAATAATTTTTCCAGATAACCGAAAGCTACTTTGTAAATGCCAAAACCCTGAACATTTTAGTTGTGTAAGGGAAATTTTTCTAAAATGGGTTATATTTTCTCCAGAGGTGGCGAACAGAGTACATTTCATTTACTGGCTTTTGGTGGTTCAGGATTTGGTAGCAGAACCTAGATTTCCTTCTTCACCACCCTTTTCCCACACCCTCAGTTTCAGCTCCAGGCATGGAGTGTGAGACATAGGCTTAAAGCCATCAATGTCTCGTTTTGCTTGGTTACAAGTGATGGGCTCTAATGCATGGGCTTTGTGACAACTATTTCCCCGTGTTTTGAGCCCTTTTCTGGCTCCCCTGCACTCAGATATGTTTTGGATAGATATAGTCACTGTAAGTCTGACCTCTGTTTAGGAGAGTTACTGAAGTGAATGTATTTTATTTTATCTTATTTTTTAGTGCTCTTAAAATTCACTTTGGTTTTTGAATATTTTTAAAAGACTCATGAGGCTGTTCATATTTCATGACCTGTGACTATACTAAGGAGAAACAGCTCAGAAAAGTAATTTAAGATAATTCAGACCTAATTTCAGTCTCATTTCTGAAAATATTTTGCGCACAATCCTACCCTGCCCTGGTACCCTGGACATCACAATATTAACATAATCAGAGTGGCACAAAATAACATAAGGTACCATACCACGTATCCAGCAATCAGCTTTTATGACACTTGCATCATTATAAACCTGTAAGAAAAAAGCCTGTGCATTATGGAAAAATTTGCACAAAACTCTGTACCTGACTCATTGTGAACACCCAATCCCCTAGGCCTAATGGTTTGAAATAGTGGGTGAAGCGAAGGTCAATAATGGGTCAAATTCCTGTACTTGTTTCATTGCTGAGGTAGTGAAGGGAGCAGGGATGCTGTCAGAAGCTACCACATCAAGATGTGAGAGAGAAGCAGTAGCCAAATCACACGCCAGCTGTAGAGATGCCAGTATGGGTAAGATCGCCCCATGAGCCCCACCAGGTCCCGTTTTAAGGGCATCATTATTGTAACCCAGAATGACAAATAAGGTTCACAATTGCAACCTTGTGCCATTAAGAGAAGTCTACAATGATTCTCACGTGGCTTTTTTCTAAGGAGGAGAAGTGTATGATATCTTTTAGAAAACTTTACATTCTTTAATGATTAAGTATGGACATTTATTATTTATTTATTTACTTATTTTATTTTTATTTTAGAGATATGGTCATGCTCTGTCACCCAGGCTGGAGTGCAGTGGCATGATCATAGCTCACTGCAGCCTCTACTTCCAGGGCTTAAACAATCCTCCCACCTCAGCCTCCTAAGTAGTTGGGATTACAGGTGTGCACCACCGAGCCTGGCTATTTTAAAAAATTGTTTATAGATGGGGTCTCACTATGTTGCCCAGGTTGGTCTCAAACTGCTGACCTCAAGTGGTCTTCCTGCCTTTGTCTCCTAAAGTGTTGGGATTACAGCCATGAGCCACTGAATCTAGCCAGGTATGGACATTTAAAGTGGCAAATTTGGCCAGGCACGATGGCTTACGCTTGTAATCTCAGCACTTTGAGAGGCCGAGGTGGGCAGATCACGAGGTCAGGAGTTTGAGACCAGCCTGGCCAACACAATGAAACCTCATCTCTACTGAAAATAAAAAATAAAAAAAATTAGCTGGGTGTGATGGCAGGTGCCTGTAATCCCAACTGCTCAGGAGGCTGAGGCAAGAGAATTGCTTGAACCCAGAAGGCGGAGGTTGCAGTAAGCTGAGATCATGCCACTGCACTCCAGCCTGGGCAACAGAGCTAGACTCTGTCTCAAAACATAAACATAAAAATAAATAAATAAAGTGGCAAATTTGAAATATCTGGGAAAATAACTTATGCAGATTTCTTCAATTTGAATTAGTAGAATGGAAAATGAAAAAGAGAGAGGAGACAAAGCTTTTAGTTGCAGTTGTGTTATTGACTAGTTATGCAGTTTAGGACCTCTGTTTTCTTATTTTTAAACTGGAAAGGCCTTGATTTATACTGTCTGCTGTGGTAGTTACTTGCAACATATGGCTATTTAAATTAATTTCAAATAAATGAAAATTATGATCAAACACAGATATAGAAAAACTAAGGCAGGAAATTAACTGAAACAAAGGTTATCAGTTTGGGACCAGAGGCAACAGCTATAAGAATACTGAGGTAGGGCAAGATTACATAATTAGCCAGAGAGAGCCCAGCCTGAACCAGTGGTTAGGAGACAACTGAGAAGGTGTCAAAATTCACACGATATAACAAGTCAGAAAGCAAGGCAATAGATCAAACGTGTTCAGTGTAGGCACAGGAAAGACCTTGCTTGCTTAAGACCAGCATGGTATGAATGAAAGAATTAGGAGGCCACAGTGTCTCCTGTTAAAAGTCCTCCCTCCATAATCATAGTGGTAGACAGACTAGACCCTAGTGTGGTTTCATTTCCATGACTCTATAATCCCTTCTTTTGAGTGTGGGTGGGACCAAGAACTTGCCTCTAACCAATATAAAATGTGGTGGGAAAGTGATGGAAAGTCACTTTTGTCATTACATTATTATATTGATATATAGCTCTGTGTTGCTAGCATGCATTAGAAAGACTCTTTCCATTGCTGCCTTGAAGAAGTAAGTTGCCACGTCATGAGTGGGCCTATGGAAGGGGCCAATGGCAAGGAACTGCAGGTAGCCTGTATCTGCTGAGAGAAGCCCCCAGCTGACATCCAGCAACAAAACAGGACCTCAGTCCTACAAACACAAGGAGATGAATTCTGCCAATGACATGAAGAAGCTTGGAAGTTCTTTCCCCAGTCTAGCCTCTGATGAGCCCTCAGCCTTGACCAACATCTGGATTGCAGCCTTTTGAGACCCAGAGCAGAGGGCACAGCTAAGCTGAATCTGGACTTTTGACCTACAGAAACTGTGAGATAATGAGTATTGTTTTGAGCTTCTAAGTTTTTGGTAATTTGTTATGCAGCAATAAAAAACTAATATGTCCATTTACTATGGTCAATGGCAGTAGTTTTCAAGCCTTTCTTTAGTTATGGAGACCTGTTTTTAAGCAAAAGCACACATGGAAGCCCAATATGTAAAACAAAGAAAGGTAGAATGTCTCTATTTACAGCTAGGTAGAAGGAATGGATCCCTTCCCACCTGGGTTCTCCTGGACTTATAGGGCCCCAAGAGGAAACTCTGTGAACAGTCTGAAAACTATTAAATAAATTGAAGAAGGACTAGAACATGCTGACCCAGACACACACTTCAGGCTGCAGGGGAGAGACACACTCAGGTGTCCTTCCATGATGGAGCCCAGTGGATAAAGTTGATGCATTTTGAGAATTCTCAAATCTCTTTACAGTTTCTGGTTACTCCTCCCCAGTTGCAGTGTGCTTTTTTGCCTTCAAGAGTTACAGGTCTGTACCATGTAGCTATTGCCATGTAGCCAACTACACCAAAACTTAGTAGCCCAAGGTACAGGTCTGTACCTGTAACTCTTCTTCTGAGAACTCTCCTTGGATTACTGGAACTGTTTTACCTACTATAGGTAACTACTATAGTTACAGTAACTGTTCTACGACCTCCCTCACCTTGAGCTGGGACTACCTCTGGTGTGTAACTTATACTCCCTTCTAACCATATCAGGTGGAAGCTACCCCAGCCTCTCTCTGTAGGACTGCCTGAAATCACACCATACTTGGTATTCTCCCTTCCCTGTCCTCCTTCCCCCACTTCCAACCCAGCTTCTGGGAACACTTCTTTAATTGCTTTGAATGTTATTCCTCATTTCAGTGCCTGTTTTAAAGAACCCAACCTGAAGCATAGAGATTTCGTGGGAAGATACATGGACACCCGAGACATCTCAGCATTTCTGGTGCCCAGTGTTTCCAAGTCTCTCATTGGTCACATTCAGCTTCGGCTCCTGTGCCCTACCTGCCCTTGTGGTTCTGACATTTATCCTTTCCAAAGGATAATCTGATCGGCCTGATGCCACCATGCACCACAAAAATCCTCTAATGGGTAGAGCTTTACTGCAGGCCACCTCAAAGGCAGTTGACCCATTTCTACTTGTCTTTAGCTCAGCCACTGACCCCCATTCCTATCAAAGTGGAGTCAGGATATCCATGTGGGGTCATTCAAATCACATGGCAGGAGCCACAGGAATGTTTTGCCAAAAGAACACCTTGGGGACATTTTCCTCAGAAGAGAGTGGTGGGTGAGGCAGGTACTTTCTTATCGACTCCCTGGAGAGTCCCCTTCGGGGCACACAGCTTTTATAAATCCAAAGAGGTGTGACAGTCAGTTATCATTCAGGGTGGCTTGTGGAAGCAGAGAAAGGGTGAACAAGGCAAGGACGCAGTGCAACAAGCCTCAACCTTGTTCCTGCAAGATTGAGGATATGGTAAATAGAAGTGGTTGGTATAAAACTGGATCTGTTCTGAGGACACAGAAATAATTTCAAATATTGTACGAAAATAAATGGGCTAGCTAACATGCTGAAAAGAAGCTTATCAAAGATGATATAAATTCAAGAGCATGCGTCAATTAGTCCATTAGGTTTTTAGGTGTTTTTTTTTTCTTTTTTTTTTGAGAAAAAGTCTTGTTCTGCCACCCAGGTTGGAGTGCAGTGGTGCAATCTCAGTTCACTGCAACCTTGCCTCCCATGTTCAAGCAATTCTTCTGCCTCAGCCTCCCAAGTAGCTGGAATTACAGGTGTGCACCACCACACCTGGCTAATTTTTGTATTTTTAGTGGAGACGAGGTTTCGTCATGTTGGCCAAGTGGGTCTCGAACTCTGGCCTCAAGTGATCTGCCCACTTCAGCCTCCCAAACTGCCGGGATTATAGGCATGAGCCACCGTGCCCGGCAGTCCATTGGGTTTTAAAAGGATGGGCAAAAGTCTTCAGAAATGTATACAGAAATTTGCCCTCAGAACCCTTAATGTTTCGGTTAATCTATTGCCATGTAGCCAACTACACCAAAACTTAGTGGCCCAAGGTAACAGCTATTCTATTTCCCATTTGTGGTTCTGTAACTTAGGCAGGACTCAGTGGGGGAGGTTCATCTTTGCTCCATGCAGTGTCAGATGCGGTAGCTTGACTGAGGCTGGAGGATCTACTTCTAAGACAGCCTCAATCATATGCCTGGCAGTTTGGTGCTGGCTATTGCGTGAGAACTCAGTGGGGGCTGACGGCCAGGAACATTAATTCCAGATTCTTACATGGTGATTGGCTTAACACAAAAGCGTAAGCTGCCAGGCCTTCTTAATCATCTGACTCAGCATCACTTCAATTGGTTGAAGTAGGTCACATGACCAGCTCAGCTTCATGGTGAACAGATTACAAGGGTGTGAATGTGTAGGGAGGCATGAGTTGGGGGCTACCAACATAATAGTCTATCACATTTGACAGTGCTGCAAAGACATTGATTTTGTTTATTCAGTCTAACCACTAACTGAAGAGAAATAGCTAAAAAGTTAAATACAGATAAAGACTCATCTAAATTTAGATAAAGTATTAGGCCTTAATGACTTAGTGGCTGGGGAATCTTAAGGCCCTCAACATTTTTTTGTGTTTTTTGTAGAGATGGGGTTTCACCACGTTGCCCAGGCTGTTCTCAAACTCCTGGGCTCAAGTGATCCACCTCCCTTGGCCTCCCAAAGTGCTGGGATGATAGGCGTGAGCCACTGCGCCCATCCCAGGCTGAAGTTTTTGACAAGTGTTGTTAATAGAAATATTGACTGGGTGCAGTGGCTCACGCCTGTAATCCCAACACTTTGGGAGACTGAGGCGGGTGGATCACCTAAGGTCAGGAGATCAAGACCAGCCTGGCCAACATGGTGAAACCCCATCTCTACTAAAAATACAAAAAGTTAGCCAGGCGTGGTGGTGCGTGCCTATAGTCCCAGCTACTCAGGAGGCTGCAGCAGGAGAATCACTTGAGCCTGGGAGGCAGAGGTTGCAGTTAGCCAAGAGCATGCCATTGCACTCCAGACTGGGTGACAGAGGGAGACTTTGTCTCAAAAAAACAAACAAAAAAAAGAAATGTGAGCCACATATATAATTTAAAATTTTCTGGTAGCCATATTTTTAAAAATAATTTTTTAAAGTTATTAAATTAATTTTTTATTTTAATTTTAGCTTTTTCTGAGATAGGATCTTGCTCTGTTGCTCAAGCTGGAGTGCAGTGGCGCGATCACAGGTCACTGCAGCCCTCCTGGGCTCAAGCGATCCTCCACCTCACCCTCTCAAGTAGCTGGGAGCACAGGTGCATGCCACCACACTCAGCTAATTTGTTAATTTTTTGTAGAGACACAGTCTCACTGTGTTGCCCAGGCTGCTCTTGAACTCCTGGGCTTGTATGATCCTCCCACCTTGGCCTCCCAAAGTGCTGAAATTACAGGTGTGAGCCACTGTGCCCGGCCAAGTTAATTTTAATAACATTTTATTTAACAAAATAATTTCATAAGAAACCAATATTGAAAATGTCAATGATATCTTTTACATCGTTTATGTATTTATTTATGAGACAGAGTCTCGCTGTGTTGCCCAGGCTGGAGTACAGTGGCACAATCTGGGCTCACTGAAACCTCTGCCTCCCAAGTTAAAGAAATTCTCCTGCCTCAGCCTCCCAAGTAGCTGGGACTACAGGCACATGCCACCACGCCTGGCTAATTTTTGTATTTTTAGTGGAGATGGGTTTTTGCTATGTTGGCCAGGTTGGTCTTGAATTCCTGGCCTCAAGTGATTCACCTGTCTTGGCCTCCCAAAGTGCTGGGATTATAGGCGTGAACCACAGTGCCTGGTCAGTATTTATTTATTTATTTATTTATTTTTGAGGCAGGGTCTTGCTCTGTTGCCCAGGAGGGCTGTGGCATGATCTTGGCTCACTGCAGTCCCCCAGGCTGAGGTGATCCTTTCACCTTAGTCTCCCGAGTAGCTGGGACTGAAGGCACACGCCACCACACCCAGCTAATTTTTATATTAATAATTTTTTGTGTGTGGAGACAGGATTTCACCGTGTTGCCCAGGCTAGTCTGGAACTCCTGGGCTCAAGTGATCTGCCTGCCTTGGCCTCCCAAAGTGCTAGGATTATAGGCATGAGCCACGGTGCCCAGCCTACATTGTTTTTAAATAGTATATCTTTGGATTTCAGTGTATGTTTTATATACTCACAGCATGTATCAATGTAGACACTAAATTTTCACCAGAAATATTTGATCTGTATTAGGTCTTATAAAATTTACAATTGAAAAAGTAGATTACACACCCACATAGTTCCAAACATGTTTAAAAGTTTTCCGGCCGGGCGCGGTGGCTCAAGCCTGTAATCCCAGCACTTTGGGAGGCCGAGACAGGTGGATCACGAGGTCAGGAGATGGAGACCATTCTGGCTAACACGGTGAAACCCCCTCTCTACTAAAAAATACAAAAAACTAGCCGGGCAAGGTGGTGGGCGCCTGTAGTCCCAGCTATTAGGGAGGCTGAGGCAGGAGAATGGCGTAAATCTGGGAGGCGGAGCTTGCAGTGAGCTGAGATCCTGGGCGACAGAGCGAGACGCTGTCTCAGAAAAAAAAAAAAAAAAACGTTTTCCAAGCCAGGCATGGTGGCTCATGCCTGTAATCCCAGCACTTCGGAAGGCTGAGGCAGGCGATCACCTGAGGTCAGCAGTTTGAGACCAGCCCGGCCAACATGGTGAAACCCCATCTCCACTAAAAACTACAAAAATTAGCCAGCCACGGTGACACACGCCTGTAATCCCAGCTACTCGGAAGGCTGAGGCAGGAGAATCACTCGAACCCAGGAGGCTGAGGTTGCAGTGAGCCAAGATTGTGCCACTGCACTACAACTGGGGCAACAGAGCAAGACTCCGTCTCAAAAAAAAAAAAAGTTTTCCAATAACTTGAGTATCAGTTTTAAAAAATTATAATTAAATGAAATCATTTGCACTAGCCACGTTTCAGGTGCTCAGCAGCCACCTGTAATTAGTGGGTACAATTTTATTTATTTATTTATGTAAGAGAGGCGGGGTCTTGCTCTGTCGCCCAGGCTGGAGTACAGTGTTGCGATCATAGATCATTGTAACCTTGATTTCCTGGACTCAGGTGATCCTCCAGCCTTAGCCTCCTAAGTAGATAGGACTATAGGTGCACAGGTGCTTGTCACCATGCAAGACTAATTTTTTTTTTTTGGAGATGGTGTCTCGCTCTGTTGCCCAGGGTGGAGTGCAGTGGCATGATGTTGGCACACTGCAACCTCCACCTCCCAGGTTCAAACCATTTTCCTGCCTCAGCCTCCCAAGTAGTCAGGGATACAGGTGTACACCACCATGTCCAGCTAATTTTTGTATTTTTAGTAGAGATGGGGTTTTGCCATGTTAGCCAGGCTGGGCATGAACTCCTGACCTCAAGTGATCCACCTGCCTTGGCCTCCCAACATGCTGGGATTACAGGCGTGAGCCACCGCACCTGGCACCTGGCTAATTTTTAAACATTTTTTTGTAGAGACAGGGTCTCACTATGTTGCTTAGGCTGGTGGGTACCATTTTAGACAGTGTAGCTGTAATCCTCATCCCTCACCTTTGGACTTGGCTCTGGTGCCCTGTAGGCTGATAAAAGTGGAGAGGAGACCCCAGTGTAAGTCATGTTGAGCTGGTGTTGACATGGTGCTTGGGATCCTGAAAATAGGAATTTTGTCCTGCCGCTCATTCGTATATCCCAAGAGCACTGTCTCAGATGAGAAATAGAGCCTGAGACAAATTTCAGGCACACCAAATTTATTGAGAGATGCTCTGGAAAGAAGCTCTAAGGGAGTGAGAAGCAGGCAAGACAAGGGAAGGAGCCTAGCAGGGATGTGTTCTTAGGTAAATTCTAGCCTTGACCTGATCCATGGGGACTCTAGATACAAATGCAAATTGTACTAAGGAGTTGACCCACCTTGAGGCAAGGGGACAAGGCTTTTGTGCCCCCTATATCCATCGGTTGTTGGCTGCATACCAAGCTTTTCTAGGTAAGACAGCTCATCCAAGAGCAGTTGTCCAAAGAAGGTCACAGGTAGAAGCTTTTATTTGTAGCACAGAGTGTATTGGCTAGTGAGGAGATTTTGGCAGGACATCAACAGCCTACAGTGACCTAAACATAGAGGACCGGGCCAGGACCAGAACATTTTATTACTTCCTGGCAATATGTTCTCAAGCCTGAGTGTGGAATCATAGTGAGCAGGGCTGGACCCTGTGAGACCACAAGGCTCCTTGGCATAGAGGCTTCGGGCCTAGAATCTACACAGGTCAGGCATTCTTCTTGGCTCTTTTTTCGTAGGTAAACATTAAATCTCAGCCTTCTGTATCACACTTTTTGGATGCCAAAGGAAAGTGAAAATAAGGAAAAGCAAAGAGAATCCCCAAAGGGAGATACTAAGTCCTAACAGCATGACCCCCTATGAAGCAAATCCTTGTTCTTCATTCATTCCACTAAGGAATGTTTAGTTGAGTGCCTATTAGGCGCTGTGTGAGGCTGTGAAGGCAAACTCCAAGGAGCAGTTCCAAGGCCATTTTGAGCAATGGCAACATAACTAAAATAAGTGCTGCTGTGGGGTCTTAGGTATCCACAAGAAGGGACAGGCCAAAAAAGGTGGGGCTTGGGGAAGCTGCAGGTCAGTGGAGAGTACTGGAAAGTATAGTAACAGGGCACAACCAGCCTGCCAGGGACTAAGGGAAAAGCTGAGGTCAGAATCTGGGGCACTGGCCAAGTCTGAGAAAGCAAGTTAAGGTCAGCATTCAGAGCCTAGGCCAGGAAGAAGGGCTCAGGCAGAGGCATGGGCAGTGCCAGGTGCTGGCTGAAGGAAGATGATGACGTATTTGGCACATACTATTTGCCAGGCACTTTGAATACATTTAATCCTCACAATAACCTTGCAAGATAAGTATGAGTTTCAGAAAGACTAAAACATAAAACAGTGCTTCTCAAACTTTAATGAGCATATGAATCAGCCGTGGATCATGTTAAAATGCAGATTCTGATGCAACAGGTCTAGGGTGGGGCCCAAGACTGTACATTTCTGACAGGCTCCCAGGTGATACTGATACTGCTGGTCCACAAATTGTACTTGCAGTAGTAAGGGGTTAAAACCCTGATCATGACCTCAATGCTTTCATTAGGAAGGAAAAGGGAGAGAATGAAGGGCAAGAAGACAAAAGTAGTCTAGTTTGAGACTAGTCTTCCAAACAAAGTCATGGCAATAGGCCCTGGCAATAGGACCGTGACTGTCTGCGCTCATGAATGAAGGCAGGTGTGGGCAGTTGTGGGCAGGGAGGTGTGCTGCTCTGAAGGGTGGAGTGGCCCCCTCTGGATGCTTGGAAAGTAGGAGTGGGAACCTCTGGAAAGAGTTCTTCTGGGGTGACTGTACCTATTTCAATGCATCTGATCCAGTGTTTTTTATAGTCATCGTTCATACTTAGCTTAATGATCAGTTAATTTGGATAATATATTGTGGTGGAAATAACATTCCAGCAACTACTTAGCCTCAGAATGAAACCAAAACCATTTCCTAGTAGTTCTCTTGAGCTTTTTTTTTTTTTTTAAATGGTGTGTTCTTTAAGACCTTCTCGTGACCTTCTTATTAAACTTTCTCCTCTATCTTCTTATGGATATTGTGCTAAGGCTTATTGTGACACTGCTTCGAGGCCCTAGCTAGTTTTTAAATTAAGATAATTATGATTGTATATTTTTTAAAAAAGACATTGCATTCATAAGATGCTTTATTGTTTCTAGAATACTTTCATTGACATTTTCTTCCTTTTGATTTTCATACAACCCAGGAGGTCAGTGTTATTATTCCAGTTTATAGAGAAGGAAATGGAGGCATAGAAAGTTGAGTAAATTGCCCAGGGTCATGTGGCTATGTACGTAGTGGAGATAACATCTTAAAACTATTTGCTGGCGTCATACACTGTGCTAAGAGCTTTATATGTAACAGGACATTTAGTTCTTGCCCCAATTCCATTATTATCCCCGTTTTATAGATGAGAACACTGAGGCCTAGAGGAATTACCTACTTATTCAAAGTCACAGGGCTAGCCAGGCATGGAGCCATGGTCTGAACCAAGGCACTCTAGTTCTAGCACTGATACTTCTAACTACTACACTAGAAAGGGCATGCAGCAATTTTTGGGGCCATAGCAAAAGCAAAAACACTTGTGAGAATTTTTCCAGTCCTGTTCCAGAATAATGGTGCCCTCACCGGCCACAGTAAGGACATTAAGAGGGTTGGACTTTACATTCTCAAATAAAAGGAGGGTTTGTTATTCTTATATGGGAGGAAGAGGCTACTAAAATAGGTGGATGATAAATAAGACCTCCTAAAATCATCTGTTGGGCTCAACCAGCACCACAATTGGAAAATATCTGACACTTAACATTTTGGTGCAGAGCCAGCTCCCAAATAATTCCACCCCAGTCTTCCTTGTACTAGGTCTTCTGACACACCCTTGCCCAGCCTCTCCAAGTACATGTGCATCATTTGGGTGCCTACAATCGCAACGTGAAACCAGGTTCACCCCAGATGGTACAAATGAAAAGTCTTTAATGAAGGAACTGCTTATATAGAGATATAATCCAGGTTAAAGGAACAAGTGAGATGTTGAGGCATCCAGAGACCAGCAGCTTGGAAAGTGCAAGGGGAAGGGAGAGTGTCACTAGAGCTTTTGTGAGCTAGAGCCATGGAGGAGCTGTAGCTTGACTTCCTGGGCTCAAGTAACCCCAGGAAGGACACAGACAAGGCCAGACATGTGGTCCTAAGAGGGAGAGAGAGGGGAAGAAATACCCCGAATTCTCTCTCTTCCTACCTTCCATTTGCCTGCCAGGACCTCTCATTGCTAAGTTCAATCAGAAGCCAAACTGATTAGCAAGCCTGGGTAATGCAGTCTACTGAGGTCAGCCCCCTGAACACAGAAAAGGGCAGAGACGTGTAGAGACATGTAGAGAGGGCATGGAAGAGGGCACGGGGCACGCAGAGAGTACAGCACAGGATCTTGTTGGTTCTTTCCTTCCATTCCAGCGGTACTAGGCAGACACTTCTATCCAGCCCACTGTAAATTTCCTGTGCGGGGACACAATTCCTGATCCAATGTAACTTGCCTGATTCATTCCCTTGGCTCTGGGTTTTCTGACCTAAAGTTCTGTTTCTAATGAGACTTCCTTGTATAAGGAAAATGGAAGACTGGTCAACAGGAGGGTCCTGGTTTGCTTGCATGTCAGCTTTCTGGATGTGTAAGCCAGTTTTCAAGATTTGCATTGCTCCAATAGGAAGCTGAGTGTGTGCCATGCCTGAGTGATGGAGGACCAGAAGTTACAAAGAGAGGCAGTGGTGAAGCAGATGTTGTACCAGCATGCCTGTGATGCCAGTGGCATCATGGACCCCCGAAGAACAGTAGTCTGTGAGGCCCACATGTTGGGCATCTGAATGTCAAAGGAGTTCTAAGCATGTGAAGCCTTTGGCATTGAGAATAGACTCTGGAGCCAAATTGTTTGGATTCAAATCTAGGCACTCACTGGCTGGGCGACCTTGGGCAAATTATTTAACTTCTCCAAGCCTTATTTTCCTCATCTGTAATATGGGAATAATAATAGTACCTACCTCATAAGTACCTTGTTGTGAGAACAAAGTGAGTTAATTCACAAACTGGATTTTAGAGCCCAATCTGGTATAAGTAGTCACCACATAAAAACAAAATTTAAAAACCTTGCATGGATAATGTCCAACCAGATGAGGATTTTTACCAAAAATTGGTAAAAAAAAAATGTATTAAAATGGAAGAAAATATAGGCATGTGGTGGAAACTCAAATAACAGGAAATATAATGAATCAGATTGGTAAATCTATCTGGTATATCTATCTGCACCTTGCATTTCAGTTTCACCAAGAATCAGTCAGCTGTGGTCAAACTTGATATCTTTAAATTGGTGAAGATTTATTGACCACCTGATCTAGCTCTCTCAGGGAGAATCTCTAATGATTTAATGCCCCACGAAATTCACATCTAAAGCTTTTCCGGAAGAGAATTCAATTCACTTGCTGTTTGACTAAATATTAGTAACTAAATATTGATATTTTTAAAAAAACCAATTTAAGAAAATTTCCTAAAATATTATTTTCTCCACTGCAAAAATTAGGAAATAATATTCCTGAATGACAAGATTATTCTGAAAAACAAATCCAAAGTGTCTGGCACATGGTGCTCAATAAATGTCAGCTATCATTATTGCTACCTATGATTTTACCTTTGAAAAATTTGACAGGGTTATATAAAAATATATTTAGTATTTTGGCTGCTTGGAGAAATTGGGTTCTAGTTTTGGATAATTAAACCATAAGTCTGTTAATACATATGAGGTTTATTTATTGATTTGGTTTTGAAACAGAATCTTGCTCTGTCCCCCAGGCTGGAGTGCAGTGGCACGATCTTGGCTCACTGCAACCTCCACCTCCTGGGTTCAAGTGATTCTAGTGCCTCGTCCTCTTGAGTAGCTTGGATTACAGGCATGCACCACACGTGCAGCTAATTTTTGCATTTTTAGTAGAGATGGGGTTTTGCTATGTTGCCCAGGCTGGTCTGGAACTCCTGATTCAGGTGATCCGCCTGCCACAGTTTCCCAAAGTGCTGGGATTACAGGCATGAGCCACCTCACTTGGCCTGGGGTTTATGTATATAAATCAGTATTACAGATGGAGGTATACAGTATTACTATGAAATCATTTTATCAAAACATTGTCTTAATTTTATCAGGTCACTAGCTCCAACTACCAAGATAAAGAAAGTATAGAGGAGATAAGAACATGTTAAACAACACCATGGAGATGCAATCAACAAATCCAGACTGTAAATTTTATTAACTGAATTATGTCCCTCAAAATTCATATATTAAAACCCTAACCTCAAATGTGACTGTGTTTGATGATAGGGCTTTTGTATTAGTCTGTTTTCATATGGGTATTATATAAAGAACTACCAAGACTGGGTAATTTATGAAGAAAGAGGTTTGATTGACTCACAGTTCTGTAGGCTTAACAAGAAGCATGACTGGGAAGCCCCAAGAAACTTACAATCATGGTAGAAGACAAAGGGGAAGCAGGCACATCTTACCATGGTGGAACAGGAGAGAGAGAGAGCGAGAGTGAGAGCGTGAAGGGGGATGTGCCACACACCTTCAGACAACCAGATTTCATGAGAACTCACTATCAGGAGAACAGCAAGGGGGAAGTCCATCCCCATGATTTAATTACTTCCCACTGGGCCCCTGCCCCAACATGTGGACATTACAATTTGAGATGAGATCTGGATGGAGACACAGAGCCAAACCATATCTGCTTTTAAGAAGGTAATTAAGGTTAAATGGCATTGTAAGGATGGAGCCCTAAATCCAATAGGACTATTGTCTTTATAAGAAGAGAAAGAGAAATCAGAGCTTGCACTGGCCACCTCCCCCTTGCCTCACCAATCCCCCTTATACCATGCACCCACAAAGAGAAGGCCATGTGAGAACACAGTAAGCAGGGGCTGTCTATGAGTCAGGAGGAGAGGCCTCACCGGAAAGCAATCCTGCTGGCACCTTGATCTTGGACTTTCGGCCTCCAGAACTGTGGGAAAATACATTTCTGCAGTTTAGACTACCCATTCCTTGGTACAGTGGGCCCTCCATATCCATGGGTTCTGTTTCTGTGGATTCAACCAATAAAAGATTGAAAAATATTTGAAAAAGAAAATTACATCTGAAGATCAAGCGTGGTGGCTGATGCCTATAATCCCAGCACGTTGGGAGGCCAAGGTGGGAGGATTGCTTGAGGCCAAGAGTTCAAGACCAGCCTGGGTGACAGTGAGACCCCAGTCTCTGTAAAAAAAATTTTTTAGGCTGGGTGTGGGGGCTTGTGCCTGTAATCCCAGCACTTTGGGAGGCCAAGGCAGGTGGATCACCTGAGGTCAGGAGTTCGAAACCAGCCTGGCCAACATGGTAAAACCCCGTCTCTACTAAAAACACAAAAATTAGCCAGGTGCAGTAGTGCATGTCTAGAATCCCAGCTACTGGGGAGGCTGAGGCAGGAGAATCACTTGAACCTGAGAGGCGGAGGTTGCATTGAGCCAAGATCATGCCACCGTACTCCAGCCTGGGTGACACAGCAAAACTCCATCTCAAAAAAAAAAAAAATTTTTTTTTAACTAGCTGGGGGTGGTGTCACACATCTGTAATTCCAGTTAGGAGGCTGAGGAGGGAGGATTGCTTGAGCCCAGGGGATGAAGGCTACAGTGAGCTATGATTGTGCCACAGCACTCCAGCCTGGGTGACAAAGCGAGACCTGACTCTAAAAAGAAAAAAAAAATTGCATCTGTACTGGGCATGCACAGAATTTTTTTCTTGTCGTATGGTAAACAATATAGTATAACAACTATTTATAACATGTAAATTGTATTGTGTACTACAGAGATTACTAGACTAGATTACTCCAAGTAATCTAGAGATGATTTAAAGCATGCAGGTGGATGTGTGTAGCTTACAGGAAAATACGACATTATTTTACATAACGGACTTAAGCATCTGCAGATTTTTGTATTCAAGAGAGGTCCTGGAACCAATCCCTTGTGAATAATAAGGGATTACTGTGTTTTGTTATAGCTGCCCAAGCAAACTAATACAGTAGGAAACTTTACAGGACTAGCTTCTTTAACAATTAAGTTGTGCTGGATGCGATGGCTCACGCCTGTAATCCCAATGCTTTGGGAGGCTGTGGCCGGCAGATCACGAGGTCAGGAAATCGAGACCATCCTGGCTACCACAGTGAAACCCCGTCTCTACTAAAAATACAAAAAAATTAGCCAGGAGTGGTGGCGGTCACCTGTAGTCCCAGCTACTCGGGAGGCTGAGGCAGGAGAATGGCGTGAACCCGGGAGGTGGAGCTTGCAGTGAGCCGAGATCGTGCCACTGCACTCCAGTCTGGGCGACAGGGCGAGACTCCCTCTCAAAAATAAAAAAGAAAAAAGAAAAAAGTAAGTTGCAACAAGAAAGTGCATGCGTGCGTGTGTGTGTGTGAGAGAGAGAGAGAGAGAGAGAGAGAGAGAGCGCACGCGCACTAGATTAAGGCGGACCTTACAGATTAAAGACACTTAAAAGATACAGCCACCAGTAGCAATGTGTGGGCCTTATTTGGCTACTGATGCAAACAAACTGGAAGGAAGAAAAAGAGAGAAAGACACTATGACATGTGTGAGACAATTGTAAATTTGAACACTGGATATGTTATAATATTAAGAAGGAATTTTTAATTTCTTTTAAGCATAATCAAGTTTATTCAGGTACACACTGAAAGTTTTACAGATAATATGATGTCTGGAACTGGCTTTTAAAATATAGGGGGATGTGGAAGTTTAAAAAGTTGATCTTATAGAATAGAGAGTAGAATAGTGGTTACTAGAGGTGGGGAAGGGTAGGGAAGAGAAGAGATAGGGAGAGGTTGTCTAAAAGATTCACACAACTAGATAGAAGTAAGTTCTAGTGTTTTATAGCATTGTAGGGTGATTATAGTTAACAATTTTTTGTGTATTTTCAAATAGCTAGAAGAGAGCATTTTGAATGTTCCCAACACAAAGAAATAAACGTTTGAGGTGATAGATTTGCTAATTACCCTGATTTGCCCATTACAGATTCCACCCATGTATTGAAATATCACACTGTACTTCATAAATACATACAATTATTATGTGTCAGTTAAAATAATAAAATATTTAAAAACATCACGTAGCAGTTGATAGAATAAATGAAACAAGATAGGCTGTGAGTTGATAGTTGTTGAAGCCGGTAATGGGTTCATGTGGGTTCATTATACTATTTTCTCTACTTTGGTACATGTTTAAATTATCCATAATAAAAAGTTTAAAAATGTTTTTATAAGAATTAGAAAAATTATTTCCTCTCAGACTCAGAAATATCTAGAAATACCACTTATTTATGATTTACTGACAATAAAAGGATTTTACAAGCAAGGGAGGTCTTGCTAGGAAGGTTTGCTCAATATATAAAAGCTTCCATGAAAGCAGGTGCAAGAAGAGTTCTTGACATTAGCATTCAATAAATGTTTATTAAGCATCTACTACAGTGAGGTATATTCCTGGGTGCTACCAACAAGAGGGACACCGTCCTTGACCTCTCAGGGCCTAAAGTCTAGCAGAGCTGATTGACTAAAAGCAAGAAAGCTGATAGATTTTAAAAATATTTTTGAGTTATCATAAGTGTTATACCACTGATAAGGACTGAGATAGGCTCATTTAGATGGGGGCTGAGAAAAAAACCTTTCCACAGGCGTGTCATTTAAGTAGAGAGACACCAAGATGAGATAGAAGAGCCGGTCCTGGGCACAGTGTAGAAAGAACATTCAAGTGAGGAAACTGGACAAACTGATTGGGAGTTTGGTTTGTCGGAGGAACTGAAGAAAGCCAGTACAGCTGAGGCTGATGACCTGAGGAAACATGAAGTAAAATATCTGAGATGAGGTGAGAGACCTAGGTAGGGGTTAAATCATGCATCACCTTTTAGGCCACAGTGAGGAGCCTGGATTTTATCCTAGGACCTATGGAATCCATTGGGGATTCTAAGAAAGGAGCTTGATTTGCCATAGGAGTAGAAAGGAAGTTTGAGGAAGGTTGGCCTGGAAGAGAGAGCTTGAAGGAGGAGGGGAAGAGGGCCATTAAGGCCCTGGAGTTCCCTCGAGGACTCATGAGACAGCAGTGGGATCTTCCAAGGTCACCCTGTGTCAGCAGCCTCAAGAGATGGGGTCTTCCTGGCTTGCCCAGTGCCCTGGCAGCTGCTTAAGTACAAGGATATTCTTGTACTTTGTTGTTGTGAAACAGACCATCCCAAAATTTAGTGGCTTAATGCCATAGACATTTCTCAGGAATCTGCAATTTGGACCTGAAGGGATGATTTGTCCCTGCCTCATGCCACATCTGGGGCTGCAGCTGGGATGATGGAAACAGCTGAGGTCCAGTTGGGCCTCTCACTCTCTCTTTGTGTAGTTCCAAGGCCACTCTGTGAGGTTTCTTGTGTAGTCTTTCCAGTGCGGTGGCCTCAGGCGAGTTGGATGTCTCATGTCACAATTCAGAGCTGCAAAAGCAGGTGCTCCCACAGAACACAGTGGATGTTTCAAGGACATTTGGATCTAGCTCTAGAGTTACACAGTCTACTTTTACCTGATTCTATTTGTCACGTGGGGCCAGCTCTAATTCTTTATGGAAAGGGACCACCTCAGGGCATGATCATTGAGCAGCGAGCAGCTTGGCGGCTGGCCAACAAGAGTTTCTACATTTGCATACACTGAATGTGAGGCTCCCAAAGGGACGTGCTCAGAGAAATGTAGATGATGGCGGCTATATTACCTGTAGGAGAGATCTGATTTACCCCGGCAGCGAATCCGTATGGGTCTGCAGCAACTTCAATTCCTACCTCCTCAGAAGAAAGAATTCAACTGAGGGACATAAAACGGAAAAAGAGACCGAGACAAGTTCCAGAGCAAAAGTGGAAGTTTATTTAAAAGGCCTTAGAACAGGAAAGAAAGTTCACTTGGAAGAGATCCAAGAGGGCATGTGAAGCTTAAAGAGAGAGAAGGTCAAGTGCCCCGTTTAACCATGGTCCTAGGACTTTTATAGGCTTGCCTCTTTCCCATGATTCTTCCCTCAGGGTGGGCTGCTCACATGTGCAAAGCCCCCCTTACCCTTGGGAAGTGAGCACGTGCAGTGAGTTTAGGACATTGTACACGCGCCCATCTGAGGCTTTCTTCCTTTTTCCTGTGGACTGTCCCCGGACAATCATGCTTTGCCATTTTTGCCTCTTAATGTGCATACACAGGAAATGTCTTCTCCCTGGGGTCTGCCTTTAATTAACCCTTTAATGTTAACAGGTGTGGGCCATCAAGAACTGGCCCCTCCCTGGCACTGGCTGCCAATTTATCACTTTTAGAGAGTCAACGTGATTAATGGCCGAACCATCACCTGACATTTCTAGTGGGTCGGGGGAGAGCCCGCTCCTGCCCGGCTCATGCCTAACTACCTATAACAGTTGGGCCAACTCTTAGCCTTCTATTTTGCAGAGTGGATTGTTGCAATTTGAAAACAGCTGAAGTACCTGGGACAGCAGACAGGATTTCAGACACTATTGGGGAAGACATGATAAGAGCTGAGAGGGCTGACCGAAGAGGATTCTGAAGGGAACCAAGATGACTAACAAGGAATTTGAGAAGTCTTTGCTGTGTGGTGTATGAAGTCAATCTCCTTTCCCTTCCCTTCATGAAAATCTTCAGTAAATTACTTGTTTTGTTAACACATTGTGGATCTGTTTTGAGGGATCCATCAAATGCTGAGTTCTGTTTTCAGGAAGGTTTGGATGAGAACAGATACTGCCCAAGGGAGCCACATTTAGCATACTAGCAAACAAAGGAAAAGCTAAGTAATGAATGGATGGATAAATGCATCCTAGAATTCCTATAACCTTCCACTGGCTAATCATAACCCCTGGCAAACCTGGAATCACTTCTACCTAGCCTCCAAACAAATTCTGGAACTGGCCATTTCTGATCTCTTTCTATCGCAACTTCCCTTTTGCTTGTTTTTTCCCACTTTCACATTGTGAATTTGAGAGTTGAGATAGTTTTTGTAGCATCAACTCTCTGTTTACTTATTCTTTAACTCTTTGACGTGTATTGAATGCTACGTCAGATGCAGTGCTATGTGCAGTGAAGAATTCTGCGAAAACGTGGAACTCATAGCCAGAGGTAAAACTGGAAGAAGCAGTGCCACAGACAAGGCAAGAATCAAATGCTACAACTGTTCAGAGTTGGGGTGTCACTGGGGACAGTGGAGGGTAGAGGGTTGTGAAAAACTTCACAGAAATGGTGGGCATCTAAGCCAAGCCTTAAATAAAGAGTGACATTTACACATGAAGAGATAAAGATGGGGGTTTTGAGACTGAGTAAGGAAGTAATCCCTGGCCAACCCACTCTGCCTTCCCCATCAAGGTACTGCTGACTTTTACCCATGCCCTCTTGGATCTTTCCTTAGTGTTTTCCTGGCCCCAAAGGCAGCTAGCTGCATTGACATTTTAATAAAAATGGCTCTAGGCTTCTCCATCCACATATCCCTCAAGGTTCCTTATCTATTATAATCTAGAAACAGCTCTCCTATTGAAACAGTCAGTAGAATGAATGGCACTAGTAGAGGCCTGGGATATGAGGAGGGAAACTGAGGTCCAGAGAAGGAACACTGATGCTGTGTTTACTTACATGTTCTCAACAAATAAATACATTCATGTGTATGTCTGTTTGTTTCACCCTCTAGACTATGAGCTCCTCGAGGGCATGAACTGAGTCTCACCCATCTCAGTACACTCAGCATAGAGCCTGGAATATTGTAAGTGTTCATATTTGGTAGCTGAAATAGCATTCTAGAGCTTAAGGCAGTGATTCTGAAAGTATGATCCTTGGACCTATAGCATGAGCTGGGAACTTGGTGGAAATGCAAATTCATGGGGCCTCATCCCAGACCTACTGAATTAGAAATTATGGAGACAGAGTCCAGCAACCTGTGTTTTAACAAGCCCTCCAGGAGATTCTAATGCAGGTTAAAGTTTGAGAATCTTTGTTTTAGGATATTTGAGCCTAGACTAAGACTTGCTCTGGCCCCCTTTGGGACTTCAAGAACTAAGCTTCTTTTTATCTTTTAACAGACACATCCTTATTTTCTTCTTTTATCTCCTGTCCTTGACAAAAGAAAAATGATAGAAGGAAAAAGGAAAAAAAAATACCATAAAGATATTGCCAGTGACCAGGGAAAATAAGTAAGTAATGGCAAGTTGCTTTCCTTCCTGAAAAAAACAGACCCTTTGCCTGTAAAAAATGTATTCAATGATTTTAAAAATAGACTTTTTATAGAATAGGAAGAGAGCAAATAAAAATGTAAAAAAAAAAAAAAAAAAAGGCCCTTTGGTTTTATGTGAAACTGTTACTTCTCCCAGACAAAACCACATGCTGATTCTCCTTGTCAATCTCCATTGTCATCCCTGATAATTCCCAGAAGCTGCCACCAGAATGTTTCTTTCTGGAGTGGAGAATCTTATAAAATTCATTATTTTCTTGGGCACTCACAATGCTCCCAGACTTATGGGATAGTCAGAATTGATGGGATCCTCTGCCGTGCGCATGCTTGTACCTCGCAGATAAGGACAACAAATATCCATACAAGATCAATCCCCATGTAACCTGGATCCTCACTATGTGGTCAATACTGAGGCTGGCTTTGTACCAGCATACATATATAGTTGTGATTTTATTCATATCCTCCAGGAACCCAAAATCTTGTGGGATGGTGTGATAAATACACACAAAATAATTGACTTCACCCTTAGATCAGGGCTTCTCGAGTTTACACAGTGTTTTCACATACAGTTTCATATGATCCTTAGAGCAGTTCCTGGGAGCAGCACATGGTGGCTGCAGCAAGGTGAGTCCCAAACTTGGATCTGTAGAGTGACTTTGTAATAATCTAAAAGGAACTCTTCCTGACTTACGATTGTTCATTGGGTGGCTAAAGAGGTTAGTGTAGTGTAGTCTCAGGAAGGCAAGAGGGGATTGTGACTATATCTAAGAGAGTTTAATCCAATCAGTTGTACAAGACATGATTTGAAGGCAGAAAAAAAGAATGTTTATGAAATGTGTCCTTTTAACTGACCCCCACTCAGGGAATTATTACAATAGTGTTTAATTTATAGGAGACAATATTTACTGCGTCTTCCAATGCTTCTAGTGAAAACATACATCAAACAGGGTGGAAGGCATCTAACAGTGTTAGTTACTATCTGCCAATTTTCGAGTGTTGACAACAGACTCAAAAAGTTTTAATACTCCACATTGTCCAAATGAAACCACCAATTTGCAACCCATGCTCTAGAATTGATAATGAAGGATAAGACATCCTGAAAGAAGACTAGCCAGTTTAACAGATGTGCTGTTTTCTCTGTAAAATATACTGATGAATATCCACATCTCTATAATCTTCTGATAGTCCAGTCTCTCCTATGCTCAGCACTTCTGCTCTGACCAATTACGTTATGTGCTTTCTTCCTAGAGTCAGTTGAGTTCGTTCCCAAAAACCTGCTTGTGCCAGTTGTACTATTTTATAATTATACAGCTAAATAAAATACTAGGCCAACCAATTAAATAATAAGTGCAAAAAATGAGTTCTTGCCTTTATGAAAATTAAGTTGGATGCTAGGAAAAAACTTGACAAAAGTGTTTTGATTAAAATGAAGTTGCACGCTGGGTGCAGTGGCTCATGCCTGTCATCCTAGCACTTTGAGAGGTTGAGGCGGGCAGATCACTTGAGCTCAGGAGTTTGAGACCAGCCTGGGCAACATGGCGAAACTCTGTCTCTATAAAAAAAATACGAGAATTAGCTGGGCGTGGTGGCTTGCGCCTGTGGTCCCAGCTACTTGGGAGGCTGAGGTGGGAGGATTGCTTGAGCCCAGGAGGTGGAGGTTGCAGTGAGCCGAGATTGTGGTACTGCACTCCAGCCTTGGTGACAGAGCGAGACCCTGCCTCAAAAAATAAATATATATATAAAATGAAGTTGCTATTGAATAATATGTAAGTGAGACAATGGTGATTATGGCAAGAATTGTAAAAATCTATAAGAATTCTGCTCTCAGGTTGTTTCACAAGGGTCTTTATATTCTTGATCCACTTTAAAGAATTTCAATAACTGGAAATTATAGATGATACCTTATTGGTGGGCTTTATGTAAGAGAAATGAAGTCAATTTTAAAGAAAAGGCCTTATCCCTATATTTAAAAATGGTCAACTAAGGCCGGGCACCGTGGCTTACGCCTATAATCCCAGCACTTTGGGAGGCTGAGGCAGGCAGATCACCTGAGGTTGGGAGGTAGAGACCAGCCTGACCAACATGGAGAAACCCCATCTCTACTAAAAATACAAAATTAGCCAGGTGTGGTGGTGCATGCTTGTAATCCCAGCTACTTGGGAGGCTGAGGCAGGATAATCGCTTGAACCCCAGAGGTGGAGGCTGCGGTGAGCTGAGATTCCAACATTGCACTCCAGCCTGGGCAACAAGAGCAAAACTCTGTCTCAAAAAAAAAAAAAAAAAAAAAAAAAAA
>NW_012101876.1:3391222-3405303 GCF_000951045.1 Mandrillus leucophaeus | reverse complement strand
GCGGTGGCTCACGCCTGTAATCCCAGCACTTTGGGAGGCCGAGGCAGGTGGATCACGAGGTCTGGAGATCGAGACCATCCTGGTGAACACGGTGAAACCCCATCTCTACTAAAAATACAAAAAAATTAGCCGAGCGTGGTGGCAGGCGCCTGTAGTCCCAGCTTTTAGGGAGGCTGAGGCAGGAGAATGGCATGAACCCGGGAGGCGGCAGAGCTTGCAGTGAGCGGAGATCGCGTCACTACACTCCAGCCTGGGAGACAGAGCGAGACTCCATCTCAAAAAAAAAAAAAAAAAAAAACAAAAAACAAAATGCGTTTAATTTTTACAGCAAACTTATAAAGAAATTGAGGCTCGAAGATGTGAGGCAATTTATCCAAGGTCATATAACTAGTAAGTTAGAGAGAACAGGATTCAAATTCAGATTTAGCCTGACTCCAAAGTCCTTGCCATTGACCACCTTGAGCATATATCTCTCAGTTATAGTAACCACCTGTTGAATGTAGTAACCACTTGTCTTGTATTCGGCACAATGCTAAATGCTTCATATACATTAACATACTAACATATGTGATTATATTTCATTAAGTGCATGTAGAGTGTTCTAGAACACTTTGAATATCCCTTGGTTACAGCTGGTTCTTTATTTGTTGGTTAGAATAGCATGATGGAGATGCAAGGATTTGATTTTAGCCAATGTGTTTTGTAAGTTACCAAATTTTAAAGACACAATGTGATATAGGGCAAAAATGTGGTCTTCGTAGTAAGACTGCTCCATTTGCATCTTGGCTTTGCCACTTTCTGGTGAAGTAGCCTTTATAAATCGTGTTACTTCTCTGGGCCTCAGAGCCCTCATCTGTAATAATGAAGATGATGGTATTTGCTTTGCAGAGTTCCTGTGGAAACAAGAGATGATACTTCTAAGGCCTAGTGAAGCTTTTGGAACATCATAGGAACTCAATAAATGAAAATTTCGGCCAGGCACAGTGGCTTACACCTGTAATCCCAACACTTTGGGAGGCTGGGGTGGATGGATCACTTGAGGTCAGGAGTTCAAGACCAGCCTGGCCAACATGGCAAAACCTCATCTCTATTAAAAATACAAAAATTAGCCGGGTATGGTGGTATGTGCCTGTAATTCCACCTACTGGGGAGGCTGAGGCACAATAATTGCTTGAACCCAAGAGGCAGAGGTTGCAGTGAGCCAAGGTCATACCACTGCCCTCCAGCCTGAGTGATGGAGTGAGACTGTCCTAAATAAATAAATAAATAAATGAAAATTTAAATGTGTGATACATTGCATGGCTCATTGAGGGCATTTGAGAAATGGTAACCATTATGGTTGACACCTGTGTTGTAATTGTTGACTTTTTCCCTCACTTGGTTGATTCATTCATTCAACAAATATTTATTCACCGCCCACTGTATGCAGGCACAGAGGTAAGTGGGACATAAATTAGTGTGATTAGATAAACATGTTTTTGTCCTCAAGGAGTTTACATTCCAGTGAGGAAGACAGAAAATAAAAAAATGTATTAATATATAAAATTTTGACAGTGCTGTAAGGAAACCCAGGATGTGCCGAGATGGGAAAGTGGGTTGGGTAGGTGGACCCAACTGAAATAAGTGGTTGGAAAAGCCTCCCCTGAAGAGGTAACATTTAAGCTGGTATCCAAAGGATGGGAAGCGTGGGATAAGCTTCCCAGGAAGAAGGGAGCCTGGAGGCCTGAGGACTGGAGAAGTGGTCTGTGTGGCAGGAGGAGGAGGTGATGGAGCAGAAAGGAAAGTTGGAGACAGACAGGGACAAGATCTTGTGGGGCTTTGCAGGCCATGGTGGGAGGATAGGATTTTACTCTGAGCACCATGAAAATTCACTGGTGAATTTTAACAGGTGCGTGGCATGATCAAAATGGTATTTTAACAAGATCACGTTGTTTGTTGTATAGAAAATGGATGGGAGCAGGGCAGGAATACAGCAAGGCAACCTGTCAGGAGTGGCTATTTGTAGAGTTGTGAGTGAGGAATGATGGTGCCTCGGACTAGAGTGACCCGCAGAAGTGGAGAAGTGGATAACTCTCAGGTACATTTTAAGATTGTGCACAACTCAAGGGCAGGAACTGACTCAGATTTAATTTGGGGTCACAATGAGTAGTGAGGTGCTTACATTGTGGCCATTCAGTAAGTGTTCTTGAAATTAGATAGTAGAAATTAGTTATTCTGTGATAAGACCAATTATCTGTGCTATCATATAAGCTTCCAGTGTCATATAAACTTAAGAGTGTGGGCTTGGAGTTTGGCAGACTCCCACTTACTGGTTGTGTAACTCTGTGTTTTATTTTCTTCATCTGTAAATTAAAGATATTTGTTGACAAAGATGAAATGACATGATGCACCTAAAATGCTTTAAAATGTGCCTGGTACATGTAAAATGTTCTTCACCTTAATTGAAATTCAGGCAGGTCTCCCTTTCAGTACACTTGTAGTACTTGGGAGTACAATTAGCTCATTTTCCCTTTTCCTATTTGCCATGGAGTCTAGGAGGATTTTATAAAAATCAGTCTCCTGTCAATTCTAAGTCATTACTCCTCCTGTCTCATAAAAATAAGCAAGATAAACAAGTGAGAGAATACTTCTCCTTTCAAGCAAATACCATTTGAACATAGAAACCTCTACTCTTCCTGGCCATTTCGTATTCTTCCTGATAATGCACACACATATTTTATGACCTAACTCCTCTTTCCTTTTAATTAGTTTTGCTGAATAAAGCAAGCAATTTATGCTACATGGCTGGCTCCTTCCTGAAGATGCTCAAATAATTTATTTTGAGGAATCTGGTCTCTGTAATGTTAAAGCAAGTAAATTATGAATATTGTAAGGTGTCATGATAATGATAATTACAGTTTATTGAGGCTACTCTGTGCCAGGCACTTTACTAAGCACTTTAAATATCCTGTTTGATTACTTTACTTCAATTGTATGAGGTATATAAACAGTTACCAGATATCCCTAAAAACTCTAAGCCAACATAGGAATAAAGGTATGATTTCCATACATTGATTGAAGCATAAGTGGAAAGAAACTGTAGGAAAGAGGGATGAAAAAAAAATAAACCAGTGGAGCAGAATGGATTCCCAGAAGCAGCCCCATGCATGGATGGGAACTTTAGATGCAATAGATCTGGCATTGTAGATTGGTGGAAAAAGAGGGCCCATTAAATAATTGATGTAAAGAAAATCAGATGTCCATATGAAAAAATTGGTCCTACCTCACACCTTACCAATAATCGATTCTAGGTAAATCAAATAACCTGAGTGTGAAAAGCAAAACTTCAAAACTTTTAGAAGAAAATATAAGAGAATATTTGTCTGACGTCAGTGTAGGAAATAATTTCCTAAACAAAGGACGAAAAGTGCAAACCATGAAGGAAAGTATTGTCAAACTTAGCTCTGTTAAAATCAAGAACTTGTGTTTATTGAAAGCTGGCAGAAAGAATGTGAAAGTCAGGCTATGACCTGGGAGAAGAAATATGCAAAACATATAACAAAGAAATTTTACCCAGAAAAAACATATTTTATTTTTTATATATATATATATTTTTTTATATAAAGTCTCACTCTGTCACCCAGGCTGGAGTGCAGGGGCGTGATCTAGGCTCACTGCATCCTCCACCTCCTGGGTTCAAGCAATTCTCCTGTCTTAGCCTCCTGAGTAGCTGGGATTACAGGCACACACCACCTTGAGCAGCTAATTGTTTTTTGTATTTTTAGTAGAGATGGGGTTTCACTATGTTGCCCAGGCTGGTCTCGAACTCCTGACCTCAGGTGCTCCACCCACCTCAGCCTCCCAAAGTGCTGGAATTACAGGTGTGAGCCACTGCGCCCAGCTTATAATATATATTTTTATACATGACACATAGATGCATTTTATAACACATGCATGTATCATGCAAACAAATATATTAAAAATCAATAAGAAAAAGTCAGTAGAAAAAATACACAAAGGGCATTGCACAGAAGAGAACCAAAGATGTCCAATAAACAATAGGCAAACATGCTGAAGCTCATTTATAATTAGGACAATGCATATTAAACCAGAATGAGAGACTACTTTATATCCCCAAAATTTATAATTTTTTTTTTCCTTTCTTGAGATGGAGTCTCACTCTGTCACCCAGGCTGGAGTGCAGTGGTGCAATCTCAGCTCACTGCAACCTCCACCTCCTAGGTTCAAGCAATTCACCTGTTTCAGCCTCCCGAGTAGCTGAGATTACAGGTGTGTGCCACCACACCCGGCTAATTTTTGTATTTTTAGTAGAGATGGGGTTTCACCGTGTTGGCCAGGCTGGTCTCGAATCCCTGACTTCAGGTGATTCATTGGCCTTGACCTCCCAAAGTGTTGGGATTACAATCATGAGCCACCACCCCAAGCCAATAAGATATTAAAAAAAAAAAAAAAAAATAGTTGGTAAAGCTATGGAATAACAGAAACTCTTATACACTGTTGGTAGGAGTATAAATTATTTCAACCACTTTTGAAAGTAATTTGGCATTGTGTAATCAAATTGAGTATAGGCACAAAATGTTCCATGAGCCAGCAGTTCCTAGGGATGTGTGTGTATATGCACAAATGCATGCATGCACACACACAGACCCCTTAGACCAACTCTTGTACATGTGCAACATGAGCCATGTGCAAAAATGTTCATAATAACTTTTTTTTGTAGTAACAAAACCAATAAGAAACAATTTAAATGGCTATTGATAGGAGAATGGATAATTTTTGCTATACTTATTCAATGAATACCTTGCTTCACTGAAAGTGAATGAACTTCAACTATGTGTATCAATATGAATGAGTTTTTCAAACAAAATGCCAGGTGAAAAAATCCTTACAGAAAATATACACAATGTAACATTTATATAAAGTGTAAAAACAGGTAAAATGTAATCATTTGTTGTTTAAGGTGTGTGGCAAAAGTAATGGGATGATAACACAAAATTACTTTTGGGAGAAGAAAAGGCAGGAGAATGGCACAGAGGAGGGGCATAGAGGGGATTTCAAAAGAACGGATATCATTATCTTTCTTGCATATATCTGGGGGGTTCACATTGTTATTGTTAATACTTTATACATTTTATACATTGTTGTAAGTATGAAATGAGGAAGAAAAATGGAGATAAGAGATGAGAAGATGACTAGAATGAATGGCTATATATGTAATAACCCAAAGAAGCAATATCCTTTGAAGATACCAGCCCAATATTCACTTTTAACTTCCCTATAACCCTTTCTCATTCCTTCTGCTTTCCTCTACCAAAAACAAAAACAAAAAAGGAAATCAAATAAATAACCTATAATAAGGGTAGAATCAATCATTTAAAAGGCAAATAAAATACTGATCTGTAAAATCAAAATAACCAAATAGACGATGCCCTTCTGAAGGCTGAGGGAAATGTTCTACAATGACATTGACTCTTCATAGCCAGGTTGTATTAGGTCATTCTTGTGTTGCTATAAATAAATACTTGGGGCTAGGTAATTTAGAAAGAAACAAGGTTTATGGCTGGGTGCAGTGGCTCATGCCTATAATCCCAGCACTTTGGGAGGCTGAGGCGGGCAGATCACTTGAGGCCAGGAGTTCGAGACCAGCCTGGCCAACATGGTGAAACCCCCATCTCTATTAAAAATACGAAAATTAGCCAGGCATGGTGGCACATGCCTGTAATCCCAGCTACTTGGGATGCTGAGGCAGAAGAATCGCTTGAACCTGGGAGGCAGAGGTTGCAGTGAGCAAGAGAGAGAGTGGTAGGAAGGGGAGATGCCACACTTTGCAACCACCAGATCTCATGAGAGCTCACTCGTTATCCTGGGACAGCACCAAGCCATGAGAGATCTGCCCCCATGACCCAGACACCTCCCACCAGGTCCCACCTTCAGCACTGGGATTACAATCCAACATGAGATTTGGGTGGGGACAAATATCCAAACTATATCACAGGTATACCCTGTGCTGTAGGATATGAACATCAGGTGGTGATGATCTGGTGAAATGTAGTTATATAGAGAGAAACCTTGGAGTCAGAGTCTTGAAGAGCTTGTTGTTTAACCCTCAGAGTAAGTGTTTTTGCTCTGAATAACTTGGAATAGCTGGCTACAAAGTCTGGAGTCTCTCTGTGCAGCATGCAGATACCTATGCATTCATCCATTTATCCATCCTTTATCTTTCCTCCAGCACTCATTGAGTTTGCCGTTTATGCCAGGGATAAGGAGGTGCTAGAGATGACAAAAAGAAAAAGTGGAGCTAATCACCATGCAGGATGATGGTGTGAGATTGGAGTCAGGTCTCCAGCAGAGTTGGGGGCATGAGGTCACAGGTGGTTAGCTCTGCCTGCCAAGAGGTAACAGAGGGCTTCATCACTGGCCAGATGACTCTGTGCCCTGATGTGTCTTGAAAGACAGAGGAAAAGCTTTCAGACCTGAGGTCTTCAAACGTTTATGTTTTGCTCATGGACTTCTAAAGGAAATCTGAAAAAGCTATGCACTGCATAGTTTTTATGCTGACATCTAAAATTTTGTATCATAAGTTTAAGTAATTGTAAAGAAATTCTCTGTTATAACAAGTATTGACATTTCAAAACAAGCCCCTGATATTTTTAAAATGTTTCCAGTGGAATCTACATGCTAATTTGATATATAGTCACCCTTTTTTAAAAAAATACAAGAACAAGCTCTTCTTAATGTATTCACATTTTATATATCATTTAAGAAATGTTTCTAATGGAATCTATATACCAGGTGATATCATCATCTTTTTAGAAGTAGCAGAACAAGCTCTTCTTAAATTTTACATCATTCTTTCTTCTCCTTGGATTTGCATTTCCATGTCTTTACCTTGCAGAACTTTATCCTATGAAACATACTTTTTGTCATATTTCTCTGTAACAATGAACAAGGGTATACAGTCTATAAAGCTCTAAGTGTTAAAACATCTCTTCTGCATTGAGTCATTATGATGATTATTGGTATACAATTGGTCAGAACAACATAAATATATGTTTTGATGATTATGAAAGAAAATTTTTATTGGAAATTGATCTCTTAATTAGGTAGAGTTTTTTCTTTTCTCTTTTTTGGCTATTATATTTATTGTTGACTATTACTGCTAGAATGAAATAGTATTCAGCATCAATATTCACCTTATTTTTTTCTTTTTTTAATTAGATATAAATGCTGAGAAATTTTGTTCATATTTAAGCAGTGGAATTGGAAGTTTTGTTTAGAAATATCATTAAAGCTGGGCACTATGGCTCACGCCTGTAATCCTAGGACTTTGGGAGGCCAAGGCAGATGGATCACCTGAGATCAGAGTTCGAGACCAGCCTAGCCAACTTGGCAAAACCCCGTCTCCACTAAAAATACAAAAATTAGCCGCGCATGGTGGCAAGTGCCTGTAATCTCAGCTACTTGGGAGGCTGAGACAGGCGAATCTCTCAAACTCAGGGGCGGAGGTTCCAGTGAGCCGAGATGGTGTTGCTGCACTCCAGCCTGGGTGAAAGAGCAAGACTCTGTCTCAAAAAAAAAAAGAAAGAAAAGAAAAAAGAAATATCATTTAATTATTGAATTCTTTTTGAGTTAAAAAGCAAAAATTATTTAGTGATTTCTCTCTTAAAACTGTTTTTTAAACAGCTGTTATTATATAATTCATATCTCTTGCAACTTTGTTGACAGCAATGACTCAATACCAGTTGACTTGTGAAAGTATTTGTAACCGGTTATTAGAGTTAGTAACTTTCTCAACAATAACACCAGTAGATCTAAAAGGAAGAAGCTAAGACAAAATTACTATAGAGAGTTTATTTGGGCCAAGGTTGAAGACTGCACCCCAGGACACACTTCCAGGTTGCCTTGGAGAGTGCTCTGGGGAACATAGGAGAGGCTCAAGTTTTTAAAGATAAAAGGAACAAATCAAGAGAGTGGGTAATTCTTCAGGAATTCTCATTGGTTTACAGAAATAACATTTGTTAGTGATTGGCTATACCTTGTCGAACTGTAGAATGTATAGCACTTTATGGCTACTTGGCATTAGTCTAGAGCCTGCACAGCAAATAGCTTCAAAAGGTAATTAATTATTTAGCTCAAGGAGGAGTGAGACATGACTACTCTTACATCTTCAATGGCTCTCTGGGCCTGATAATTTAAAGGGACCCACATACCTCAGATAAAGGTATCTTATCTGAGGTTGGTTTGTTTGTTTTTTGTTTTTTGTCATTCCAATATTTCAAATTGTTCGTTTGCTTGGGAACCTGGAGGTGTTTTCACCCTGAGGCAACAACGCACCACTGTAAGATTTGGGATGGAAGAGAGAAAAGCCTTTCTTCTGTAAAGTGGGAAGAAATCCATTGTAAAAGGGCAGCTTACAGCTTGACCTCACTGTCTCTTAGATTTTAGGAAAGAGTACAAATAAGCTTTGAGGATCTTGAAATTGATTTCCTTAAAACTACTCAAGATTCCACATGTAAAGTTTTCCAAATTGTTGCTACTTTTAGCGTGGTCTGTGGGCCAGCAACATTGGTATACCTGGGAGCTGTTGGAAATGCAGAATCTCAGCCCCAGCCTAGACCTCCTGAAGCTAAATCTGCAAAATCCCCGGGCGATTCACTAGCACATTAGAGTCCAGATTGCTGCCACTTCCTTCCCCTCAAAACCTTGTAGTGCACACATTGGCTGTTATGCAGGTTCCTTCCCAGTGTAGGCCGTCATTTACATACTTCTTGAGCATCCTCTGCTCATGATTTTGGCTTTGATTCTCCAAGAAGTCACTTGTTTTAGTTTCCAGCAGTCTGTGAGGCCTACTGGGCTGGGCTTTCTGACTCTGCAAATAATTTAAACACTGCTTATCACGGTCCCTAAGGAACCCTCCGTAAGTGGTAGCTGATAGTTATCATTTTCCTCTCACTAATCGTCAGATTTGGGTAAGAGATCCTTTTTCCTCCATGAGTGTCACTTGAGCCTGTGATTCTGAATTACTGGATGTTAAGATTGGCAAGACCTGTGTGTGTCATGGAGAGGTTTCCTCCTATCATCCCAGTGAACATTGTGACCTTGTCATTAGGAGAGCTATAAATAGAAGAATTTTTTTTAAGGAAAATAAAAGCCTATTCAAACACAGCATCAAAAGCTGCTGGTTCTAGCAAGAAGAAAATGGCTGATTGTATTTTTCGAAATGTCTTTGCCTTTCCCTGTATTTTTGCTGTGTTGACAGTTGTGCCATCCAGGCTTGACCTAGCCCTCGGCCCTCCTTCTTGGCTCTGCATTCACTTTTTGTATATGTGGGATTCCAGATCTGTAAACAAGGGGACTCAGTGCCAAAGCCTCCTTCTTGGGTGCAAATACCCAAGTGTCAGTGGTGTTTGGAAGCAGAGGAGCAGTCCGTGGGAGGAAGCATTCCCCTACATTATTCTCACTTTGCGCCCCCAACAGGAAATCCTGCAGTATCCTGGGAAGAACGAGGACGCTCAGTGTTCAAATTCTGCCTGGTTACCTAAACTCCCTGGACTTCTGTGTCTCTTTCTCTAAAATGGTCATCAACTCAAATGACTATGGGAAAATTAAATGAGACTGAGCACATGTGCAGATAAGTGGATGCTCTAAAAAAGTGATTTTCTTCCTCCTTTCAAACAAATGGACAGTGCTTCTTAAAATCAATGCTTCATAAAATCATAGGCTCTTAGGCTGGGAATATTCTTTAAAATCATGACTTTTGCTGTAGAAGAAACTAGAGGGAAAAAAATGAACCTACACTGATGAGCTAAGTTTCAGAATTTACAGTAGTGCCTGTGCACTAATGATAATTTAAGATGATGGTGTCCAGGAAGGGACCCATTTCTCTACAGCTGATTAGCCACAGATCAGTGCTATGAATTATAGAACTAGGAAGGCAGAACATGAATAGACAGAGAGATAATACGTAGAGCAGAAGGAGCACAATACTGAGTCCTTGAATGCACTTTATTTGCTGCTTTGAGCAGCACTTTGAATAGCAAAATTATGCATTAATATCAGTGGTTCACAAAACGTGGTCCCTGATCAGCAGCATCAGCATCACCTGGGAACTTATTAGAAATGCAAATTATCTGGCCTCACCCCAGATCTGCTGAATCAGAAACCCTGGGAGTGAGGCCAGCAATCAGTGTTTTAAGCAAGCTTTGCATGTGATTCAGATGAACGCTAGAGTTTGGGAATAACTGGTTTACATTTTAACAGCTTACAACCATCTTTTCCAATGCAAAGCAAAGTGGAATCATAAATGTCTTAGCATTTTAAATTCCTTACCTCCTTGACATATACTGTGAAAATTCCCAGATATTTTTGTCTTCTGATTCTTGGAGAGATATGCATGAGCACAGTCACCAGGTAGAACTTCCAAAGTTGCTTTGGGTGGCTGTTGTTTAATTATGAAGCAGCAATGTAAAAGAAGGATTCTGAAAATTAAGCAAATGAATCTGCTGTCACTTCTGTTCTTTAGAAATACCTTTCCTAGGCGGGATGCAGTGGCTCATGCCTGTAATCCTAGCACTCTAGGAGGCTGAGGCAAGAGGATAACTTGAAACCAGAAGTTTGAGACCAGCCTGGGCAATGTAGTGAGACCCCACCTCTAACAAAAAAACCCCAAAATTACCTTTCCTCTAGAGTTACAATATATTTATAACCTTATAACAAATTATATACAAATCACTCTGTTTTTATTTCTACACCTTCACAATCCTATCTCTAGAAGCGGTTACACCGAAGCCCTGTGTTGTCTGGAGGTGTGATAACAGACTCTCTGGGCTCCTTCGAAGGATGTCATCACTCAGGCCCAACTTCTGCTTCTTTTGAATTTCCTGTTTGATGGTTAAAAGTCAAGGAGAAGGCCAGAAGTTAAAAGCTTGTACCACCTTCTGTCTCTTATTCATATTCTCTGTCATCATTGGTTGTTTATGCGTCTGCCTCAGTCTCCCAGATTGGGGCTAATCAGGGGCAAGAGTCATCTGTCTCCTTCCCCTTCTACAAAATAGGCATGCAGCCGATGTTCATGGACGGGACTGACACCGAAACCAGCAAGGCTGAGTGGCTCGTGGAAGGCCGGGGAGCTCTTCTGAGCATCCACAGCTACTCCCTCCTGCTCACTTTATTACACCATCTCTGTTTATCAAGTGTTTGTTACTTACTTGATTTCCACGTGTCATTATCTAGAGACTTTGTAAGTGACTGACTGTGTTCACCCCCAAAACTTTGCAGAAGTCAGGCTTTGTAAATATACTGGAAGAAAGGAGATTCACAGCTAAAAGCTTCCTAATGAGGACACTGCGAACATGTTATTTTCAACATTCAACTCCTAAGTTTGAATAATTCATGAAAAAAAAATCTGTTGAACTAGAAGTGACTGGGCTATTTTAATGAAAGTAGAGATTTGGAATGTTTTAGAGCTGGAGATCGACACCCTCAGTTTTCATGAGAGAACTGAAGGCAGGGAGAGGAAATGACCAGCCCACAACTCAGTGAATTAGCGAGCTCAGGTCTTCTGTGTCCCATGCCCTCAAGGTCACATAGTGGCTAGTGGCCAATCTGAAACTAGAACTCAGGCCTTGAGATTCATACACCCAGGTCTTTCCATGGAGCCACCACAACTTGTCACAGGGACACCAGAGAGTAGGCAGGCCCAAGGTCCCTCTCTCCTGCACTCTGGGTCTCAGAAGACACGGGAGATCATATTTCCTTTCCTTTTCCATCTTCAATGATCAAGCCCAATTGCTTTCCGCTCTGACTGCATAATAGACCCCCTGGGGAGTTTTTAAAAAATTCTGATGCTCAAAACCCACCCTAGGTCAATTAAATCAGTCTGGTGGTGGGGCCCAGGCCTCAGTGTTTTAAAGCCCCCTAGGTGGTTCCAACCTCTAGCTAAATCTGAGAAAGACTGGGTCTAGCCCATTCCTCTCGTTTCTCCTACTCTCTTGAAGGCCAGCATCCTTCCCTTGCTCCCTCTGTTACCTTTTTGCTAATCCTCAGGTTATTTTTGTTCTGTTTCGCTTTGTTTTGGAGAGGGAGTTTCACTCTTGATGCCCAGGCTGGAGTGCAATGGCACAATCTCAGCTCACCGCAACCTCCGCCTCCCAGGTTCAAGTGATTCTTCTGTCTCAGCCTCGCGAGTAGCTGGGACTACAGGTGTATGCCACCATACCCAGCTAATTTTCGTATTTTTAGTAGAGACGGGGTTTCACCATATTAGGCTGGTCTCGAACTCCTGACCTCGTGATCTGCCCGCCTTGGCCTCCCAAAGTGCTGGGATTACAGGCATGAGCCACTGCGCCTGGCCTAATCCTCAGGTTTTAGCACTGCAATCACATGGTTAAGTTCAGGCTGCTGCCATTCCAAGCTATTTAAGACATTAGCCAAAAATTTAGCTTTGTGGTCCCCTTCTCATCTACTCCTCTCTCACTCAGCTTGGCTGGGTCTTTGCTTCCTTTACCACTGCTTCCTCTCAGCCCCCACTGAGGCCTCACTCTCCCAGGAGGGGCTACCATTTGTAGCCCTTCTCTCAAGGCCTCCGTCCTCCTTGGCTTCATCCCCAGATGACTGTGAGGCTGGACTAGAGGAACTGGGAGCTCAGACTGGATGGAAAGCTTTGGGGAAGCTGCTCCTATGATTATTGGTCCCAGAGGAGTAATTCTTCCAGCAGCTCTGCTTTTTTTCTTGCTGGCTAAGTGTGTGGGTGTGCAGCAGGCATTTGCTAGGGAACGTCGGCAAAAAATAAAACTTTTCAAGCTTCAATTCTGCAGACAGATTGAGAGGCCTCCCAACAGTTCAGAATTGCTGAATCTGGCTCCATCCACCCACTTACCCCCCCAGGAAGTGGTAGGTCGAGTTCGATGTGTTTTGATTTGTTAACAGTGGCCTAGCTTATGGGAATTTAACTCATAAGGGTGATGCTTTAGAATAAACTAGTCAACGAATAGTTATTGAACATTCATTGCATGCAGGGCACTGTGCTAGGCACTGATAAAGCCCAAATGGAAAGTCACATCTGCTAAAGGTATTTTGTGGGCAATGGAAGGAGACAGGAAGAGAGGGGAATAGGAATAGGAATGAAATAAAAATCCATAAAAGGGAAAAGGGTTAGGGGTGGCAGGATGATAGCTGTGTGTTTAACTTCCCAGGACTTAAAGTCCTGAACTATCTGTCCAGTCCATTCTCACCAACCATATTGGAGCCACCATATTGTTTTAATCTTGCCATTTGACCTCCAAGGTACTTGGGGGGCCCCTGAGGGAGCTTAGCAAACATTAAGACAGCTGCAGCTTCTTTCTCAATCCGTCTCCATCTCCTTCTGCGCGTGTGTCTTTTCATCACTTTCTAACTCCTACACTTTATCTCCCTTGCTATCTCTTGGATACATAACATTTTTTTCATGAATACATAAAGAAATAAATCCAAGCTCTCAGCCATTTATCAAACTAATAATGAATATTACTGGTAGAAATGACCAACACAAATTAACAGCTAAAACTACACATAGGAAAAAATGGTTATTGATGGAAAATTGCCTGAAGAATCAAATCTTCTTGACAAAATGTAGACATCCAAATATGATCCAGAAAAATTCGATTTGGTACAAATAATGGCCACAAAGTAAAATCCATGAAGACAGATGTTGTGATTGGTAAAATTTGACATGGACAAAAACTTGATAATGAATCCAATTTTGTCAGAAAATTTAAACAGAGGAAGGAGGATTCCTTGAGGCCAGGAGTTCAAAACCAGCCTTGGCAACATAGTGAGACTCCATCTCTACTGAAAAAAAAAAAAGAAGCCCAGCACAGTGACTTACACCTATAATCCCAGCACTTTGGGAAGCTGAGGTGGATGGATCACTTGAGGTCAGGAGTTCAAGACCACCCTGGCCAATATGGTGAAACCCCATCTCTACTAAAAAAAATACAAAAATTAGCCAGGCGTGGTGGCGGTGCCTGTAATCCAAGCTACTCGGGAGGCTGAGGCGGGAGAATTGCTTAAACCCAGGGGGCAGAAATTGCAGTGAGCCAAGA
>NW_012101876.1:3388723-3389367 GCF_000951045.1 Mandrillus leucophaeus | reverse complement strand
CCAGGATGGTCTCGATCTCCTGACCTCGTGATCCGCCCGTCTCGGCCTCCCAAAGTGCTGGGATTACAGGCTTGAGCCACCGCGCCCAGCCTACAAATATATATTTATAAATAAAACATTCACTAAATATAAGGGAAAAGGATAAAAATGCCTACTGCAAACAGCGGAACTGTGGGCAAGGGGCAAGCAGAGTAGGAGGAATCAGCATTCATTGAGTGCCTAACACATACCAGATGCTTTGTAAACATTGTCTTTGGATACTCACATAGGTCTATGAAGTAGACTTATCATTTTCAGTCCTTTAAAAACATTTTAATATGAAGAAACTAAGGCCCAGGGAGGATGAATGAATTCCTAAGATCACACACTAGGAAGTGGCTGAGTTGCGATTTTAATCCTATCTGTCTGCTTCCAAAACTTGCATTCTTTTTTCTGAACAACACCATCAGATCTCATGAGAACTCACTCACTATCATGAGAACAGTATGGGGGAAACTGTTCCCATGATTCAATCATGTCCACCTGGTCCCACCCTTGACAGGTGGGGATTATTACAATTCAAGATGAGATTTTGGATGGGGATATGTCTGGAATTTATTCATTAGAGTGGGTTCTTGGTCTTGCTGACTTCAAGAATGAAGCTG
>NW_012101876.1:3382499-3383817 GCF_000951045.1 Mandrillus leucophaeus | reverse complement strand
AAAAAAAAAAAAAAAAAAAAAAATTTGATACCAATTAGGATAACATCAATAAAATATATATAAAATGGTAAAAACTGGAAACTGTACTGTATGAAAAATTGATCAGTGAATTTCATTACTAATGACATTTGTTCTAGAGACTCACTTTCTTGATGGAAGTCTGTCAATGTTGGCATAATTCTGATGAAAATATTTATAGTCAGATTTCCACTGAGGTAACAATAACAGTGAAAAATATCATGACCCCACAGGAGCTGCCTGATGAACAGGCAGCAAGGTGAAAGCTAGATCACCACCCACAGAGTGGGGCTTAGGAATCTGTATTTCTTTAAACAAAAACAAAAACAGAAAACCTCCATCTTTTGAGCTATAATGTAAATGAACCAACTATTAACAAAATGTTTGGGGAACAACCAGAAAAATTTGAACATGGACAGGATGCTAAAGAATATTAAGCCATTATTATTATTATAGGCATGATGGTGGTGTTGTGGTCATGTATTTTTATAGTCCTGTTGTGGACTGAATTATATTCCCCAAGATTCATATATTGAAGCCTGAAACCCCATCGTGATTGTATTAGAAGAAGGGCCTTTCAGGAGGTTACTGGGGCTAAATGGAGGGAGGTTACTGGGGCTAAATGGAGGGAGGTTACTGGGGCTAAATGAGGACCTAATCTAGTGGGAGTGGGATGGAGTCCTAACCTACCTGTAAGGACTGGTATCCTTATAAGAACAAGAGCCATGGGGTAGGGCACTAACATAAAGAAAAGGCTATGTGGGGACACAGTGAAAAGGTGGCCATCTGCAAGGCAAGGAGAGAGGCCTCAGGAGAAACCAACCCTGCCAGCACCTTATTCTGGACTTCTAGCCCCTAAAAGTGAGAGGAAAAACATTTTCTATTGTTTTAGCCACCCTGGCTCTGGTATTTGTTATGGAAGCACTAGCAAACGAAGGTGAATCCTTATATACTAGAGATACCCACTGAATTATTTATGAGTGGAATAATATGACGTCTCAAATTTTGCTTTAAAATACTCCAGAAATAAAAATTGAGGATAGCAGATAGATAAAACAAGACTGGTTAATGTTGACAGTTACTGGAGCTAGGTAACAAGTACTTGGAGGTACATTGTACTATTCTCTTCTACTGTGGACTTTGTTTGAAAATATTCAAATAAGTTTTAAAAAATTGACAAGGACAAATGTACAGATGATTTTTATGTATATTCAAGTAGATAATTACCAAGAAAAGGTTTCCCATAATCTTGTATTCTAACCTGGGCTGCTGTGGCTTGGAATAAAATGTGTTACAAATA
>NW_012101876.1:3370541-3381603 GCF_000951045.1 Mandrillus leucophaeus | reverse complement strand
GGTGGGGATTATTACAATTCAAGATGAGATTTTGGATGGGGATATGTCTGGAATTTATTCATTAGAGTGGGTTCTTGGTCTTGCTGACTTCAAGAATGAAGCTGTGGACCCTCGCAGTGAGTGTTACAGCTCTTAAAGATGGTGTGTCTGGAGTTTGTTCCTTCAGATGTTCAGATGTGTCTGGAGTTTCTTCCTTCTGGTGGGTTCGTGGTCTCGCTGACTTCAGGAATGAAGCTGCAGACCTTCACAGTGAGTGTTACAGTTCTTAAAGGTGGCATATCCAGAGTTATTTGTTCCTCCCGGTGGGTTCCTGGTCTTGCTGACTTCAGGAATGAAGCTGCAGACCCTCGTGGCGCGTGTTACAGCTCATAAAGGTTGTGTCGACCCAAAGAGTGAGTGGCAGCAAGATTTATTGTGAAGAGTGAAAGAACAAAGCTTCCACAGCAAGGAAGGGGACCTAAGCAGGTTGCCGCTGCTGGCTCAGGTGGCTAACTTTTATTCCTAATTTGCCCCTGCCCACATCCTGCTGATTGGTCCATTTTACAGAGTGCTGATTGGTCCATTTTACAGAGTGCTGATTGGTGCATGTACAGTCCTTTAGCTAGACACAGAGCACTGATTGGTGCGTTTTTACAGAGTTCTGATTGGTGCATTTACAATCCTTTAGCTAGACACAGAGTGTTGATTGGTGCATTTTTACAGAGTGCTGATTGGTGCATTTACAGTCCTTTAGCTAGACACAGAGCGTTGATTGGTGCGTTTTTACAGAGTGCTGATTGGTGCATTTACAATCTTTTAGCTAGACACAGAGTGCTGATTGGTGCATTTACAATCCTCTAGCTAGATAGAAAAGTTCTCCAAGTACCCACCCGACCCAGAGGCCCAGCTGGCTTCACCTCTCAGGGACACAGCCAAACCATATAATATGACAAAAGAGACTTAACAGATGTGACTAAGCTAAGTATCTTGAGATGGAAATATTATTCTGTATTATTCAGCGGGACCATAAATGCCATCACAAGTATTCTTATAAGGGAGAGATAAATCTAGGTTTAGCAGCAGCAGCATAAGCAGAAGTTGATGTGACAGTGGAGCAAGATGCTGTGCTGCTGGCTTTAAAGATGGAGGAAGGAATCATGAGCCAAGGAATGCAAATAATGTGACTCTAGAAGATGGAAAGGGCAAGAAAACAGATTCTCTCCTCCAGCTTGTGGAGGGAGCACAGCCCTGCTGACACCTTGATTTCAGCTCAGTAAAACTGATTTTAGACTTTGACCTCCAGGAATTACAAGAGAGTAAATGTGTATTGTTTTAAGCCACCAAGTTTGTGGTAATTTGTTACAGCAGCCATTAAAAACTAATACAGCAGGTGAGGGCATCCTATTAAGAGGGAATAGTATGTACAAATTGTGAAAGTGATAGCACTTTCAAGATACCCCGGGAAACTTACTGTACTTGGGTTAAGCAGTAGGGAGTGGAGAAAGATGGGGTTGGAGACGTGGCAGGGGCTAGATTGTGAAGGGCCTTGCATGTCATGTAGAGGAGTTGGGTGGTATTCTATTGGTATAGGGAAATGTAATGACCTTCAGTCCTGAATGGCATATTTTCCTGGCTGCAGGGAGTGCTGCTGGCGGATAGTCCTTACTTGCAACTCTCTTCTGGGATCTCTTTTTTATGCATGCAACTGTCTATCCCAAGCTCATACCAGCTTCCTGGGGCAACCAATCAGTGGACTACACAGAAGTATACTCTGTCATTTCACTCCGATTCAGAACTCTGAAGGGCCATCCCAACTTCAGAGCTTCCCAGGAGGTTAGCTAAAGCTTTGTTGTGGTGACTTTGGAGCTCAACTTCCCTGTGTGTCCAATCCTGCCTCCTTCTCTCCCTTCTACAGGTATTAATCCCAAGAGCCCTCCCTAATAAACACCCTGCCTGCTAGTCTCTGTCTCATTCGGCCTCCCTGGGAACTCACCCTGCCAATGGAGGTTAAATGGTCTTTAAGTAAGAGAAGGAAAGGTAAGATTGGTTTGGGTGGTGATAACTCAGATCAGTGTGAGGATGTGCTAGGCTGGGGAGAGACTGTAGGAGAGATCAGTTAGGAAACTGGCGCAAGATTCCAGGTGAGAGATGATGAAATCCTGGGCAAAGGTAGAGGCAAAAGCAACTCTATGCATGGTTGTCAGTTTTCCTGTGAATAGCCTCTTGGAGCCTGGTCCATAGCATGTTAACTAAAATAAGTTCTTCCTCATAGGCAACACAAGGGAAAATAGACAAATTAGATTACATTAAACTAAAAGGCTTCTGCATAACAAAAGAAAGAATCAACAGGGTGAAGAGACAACCTATGGAGTGGAAGCAAATTGCAAACCTATCGGATAAAAGGTAAATATCCAAAATATATTAGGAGCCCAAACAACTCAATAGCAAGAAAACAACCTGATTTAAAAAATGGGCGAAGGACCTGAATAGACATTTCTCAAAAGACAGCATACAAGTGGCCAACAGATATATGAAAAAATGCCCACATCACTAACCATCAGAGAAATGCCAGTTAAAACCACAATGAGATATCTCCTTATACCTGTTAGAATGGTTATTATCAAAGACAAAAGATGTTGGTGAGGATGTGGAGAAAAAGAAACAATTGTACGCTGTTGGTGAAAATTTAAACTAGTACAGCTATTATGGAAAACAGTATAGAGGTTTCTCAAAAAAATAAAAATAGGACTATTATATGATTCAGCCATCCCACTACTGGGTATATGTTCAAAAGACATGATATCAGTATCTTGAAAAGATATCTGCACTCCCGTGTTAACTGCAGCACTGTTCACAATAGTCAGATATGGAAATAACCTAAGGGTCCATCAGTGGATGAATGGATTTAGAAAATGTGATATATTTATGAGGAAGGTATGTTGAAAACAGAGATGGGCCAAAAACTAAGCCTCTTACACCAGTTAGTCAACTTGTAAATGCAAAGGAAAAGTTCTTGAAGGAAATTGCAAGTACTACTTCACTAAACACATGAATAATAAGAAAGTGAAACAGACTTACTATTGATGTGGAGAAAGTTTGAGTGGTCTGGATAGAAAATCAACATTCCCTTAAGCCAAAGCCTAATCCAGAGCAAATCCTAAGTTTCTTCAATTTTATGAAGGCTGAGAGAGGTGAGAAAGGTGCAGAAGAAAAGTTGAAAGCTGGCAGTGGTTGGTTTATAAAGTTTAAGGAAAGAAGCCATCTCCATAACATAAAAAAGTGCAAGGTGAAGCGCAAGTGCTGATGTAAAAGCTGCAGCAAGTTATCCAGAAGATCAAGCTAAGATAATTGATAAATAACAAATTTTTAATGTAGACAAACAGGCTTCTATTGGAAAAAGATGCCATCTAGGACTCTCATAACTACAGAGAAGTCAATGCCTGCCTTCAAGGTTTCAAAAGATAGGCTGACTCTCTTGTTAGGGACTAATGTAACTGATGACTTTACCATTGACACCAGAGCTCATGTCCCATTCCAAAAATCCTAGGATCCTTAAGCATCATGCTAAATCTACTCTGCCTGTGCTCTATAAATGAAACAGCAAAGCCTGGATGATGGCACATCTGTTTACAGCGTGGTTTACTAAATATTTTAAGTCCACGGTTGAGACCTACTGTGTAGAAAAAAGACTCCTTTCAAAATACTAATGCTCATTGACAATGTACATGGTCACCCAAGAACTCTTATGGAAATGCACAAGGTGATTAACGTTGTTTTCAGGCCTGCTAACACAACATTTATTCTCTAGCCCAAGGATCAAGAAGTAATTTGGGCTTTCAAGTCTTATTATTTAAGAAATACTTTTAGGCCAGGCGCAGTGGCTCATGCCTGTAATCCCAGCACTTTGGGAGGCCGAGGTGGGTGGATCACAAGGTCAGGAGATTGAGACAATCCTGGCTAACATGGTGAAACCCCATCTCTACTAAAAATACAGAAAAAAAAAAAAAAAAAAATTAGCCGGGTGTGATGGCAGGCACCTGTAGTCCCAGCTACTTGGGAGGCTGAGGCAGGAGAATGGCGTGAACCTGGGAGGCAGAGCTTGCAGTGAGCTGATGTTGCACCACTGCACTCCATCCTGGGTGATAGAGCGAGATTCCGTCTCAAAAAAAAAAGGAAAGAAAGAAAGAAAGAAAAAGAAATGCTTTTAGTAAGACTATAGGTACCATAGATAGTGAATCCTCTGATAGATCTGGGCAAAATAAATTAAAAACCTTCTGGAAAAAAACCCACCATACTAGATGCCATTAAGAGCAGTTGTGATTCATTGGAGGAAGTCAAAATATCAGCATTAACAAGAGTTTGGAAGAAGTTGATTCCCCTCACAAATGATTCTAAGGTGTTTAAGATTTCAGGGGAGGAAGTAACTGCAGATGTGGTAGAAATACTAAGAGAATTAAAAGTGGAGCCTGAATATGTGACTAAATTCCTGCAATCTCATGATAAAACTTTAATGGATGAGGAGTTACTTCTTACGGATGAGCAAAGAAAGTGATTTCTTGAGACGGAGTCTACTCCTGGTGAATATGCTGTGAACATTGTTGAAATGACACCGAAGGATTTAAAACATTACATAAACATACTTGATACAGCAGCAAAGGATTTGAGAGCACTAACTCCAATTTTGAAAGAAGTTCTGGCCTGGCGCGTGGCTCACGCCTGCAATCCCAGCACTTTGGGAGGCTGAGGTGGGCAGATCATGAGGTCAGGAGATTGAGACCATCCTGGCTAACATGATGAAAACCCGTTTCTACTAAAAATACAAAAAATTAGGTGTGGTGGCATGTGCCTGGAGTCCCAGCTACTGGGGAGGCTGAGGCAGGAGAATCGCTTGAACCCAGGAGGCGAAGGTTGCAGTGAGCCGAGATTGCACCACTGCACTCCAGCATGGGCGACAGAGCAAGATTCTGTCAAAATAAAAAAAAGAAGGAAGATCTACTGTGAGTGAAATCTATTAAATCACTCTATTAAAGCAAATATCACAATAAAGTGAGTCATACAAATTTGTTATTTTCCCAGTGCATACAAAAGTTCTGTTTACAAAAGCTATCAAACAGCATCACATGCTACAGACAAATCTTTCATAAAAGGAAGAGTCCATTTATGTGGCAAACTTCATTGTTGTCTTCCTTTAAGAAATTACCGCAGCCACCCCAACCTTCAGCAACCACCACCTCGATCCAGTCAACAGCCATTAACATAGAGGCAAGTCCCTACACCAGCAAAAAGATTACAACTCAATAAAGGCTCAGATGATTGTTAGCATATTTTTAGCAATAAAGTTTTTTTTTTTTTTTGGAGACACAGTCTCGCTCTGTCGCCCAGGCTGGAGTGCAGTGGTGTGATCTCCGCTCACTGCAAGCTCCACCTCCCGGGTTCACACCATTCTTCTGCCTCAGCCTCCCAAGTAGCTGGGACTACAGGCGCCCACCACCACGCCTGGCTAATTTTTTATATTTTCGGTAGAGACGGGGTTTCACCATGTTAGCCAGGATGGTCTCAATCTCCTGACCTCGTGATCCGCCCGCCTCGGCCTCCCAAAGTGCTGAGATTACAGGTATGAGCCACGATGCCTGGCCTAGCAATAAAGTATTTTTAAGTTAAGCTATATACTTTTTTTAGACGTAATGCTATTGCACATTTAATAGACTATGGTATTTTTTATATATATATATACACACACACACACACACGTACAGTGTAAACATAACTTTTGTATGCACTGGGAAAATAACAAATTTGTATGACTCACTTTATTGTGATATTTGCTTTAATAGAGTGATCTGGACTTGAACCTGCACTATTTCTATGGTATACCTGTATTCTTGAAAACCCCTGACAATAGATTTTAAGTGTTCTTGCCACAAAAAAATGATAAATCTGGGAGGTAGTACATTTGTTAATTAGCTCAATTTAGCCAGTCCACAATTTATACATATTTCAAAACATCATGTTGTACAAAATAAATATATAAAGTTTTTACTTGTCAATTAAAAAATAATTTAAAAAAGAAGTCCTTTATTATGGCCCAAGTCTGTTCATTTTGTCCCTCGTTTCTAATCCAGCTTTGTGGATTTTCTTTTTTGTCTACTTTCTTACCAAAAATATCTTCTCTGTTTCCCTGGCGAACAGTCAGCTTCAACAAGCAGCAGGTTTGATCAACCATTCTTCTCAGAGCAAGAAACCTACCATACTGGGAATTGTTCTTCTTTCCATTTCTCTTTGAATATCTCCAGTGTCAGACAGCTCGTTATCTTACAAGGCTGTGTATTCTCATTGATGTAGTTTAGCTGTGTCCCTACCCAAATCTCATCTTGAATTGTAGTTCCCATAATCCCCATGTGTCATGGGAGGGACCAGGTGGGAGGTAATTGAATCATGCAGGTGGTTACCCCCATGCTGCTGTTCTCATGATAATGAGTGAGTGCTCACAAGATCTGATGGTTTTATAAGGGGCTTGTCCCTCTTTGCTCGGCATTTCTTCCTGCTATCATGTGAAGGACGTGTTTGCTTCCCCTTCCGCCATGACTGTAAGTTTCCTGAGGTCTCCCCAGCCTAGCAGAACTGTGAGTCAATTAAACCTCTTTCACTTGTAAATTATCCAGTCTCAGGCAGCTCTCTATAGCAGTGTGAGAGTGAACTAATACGCTCATTCTCAGCTGAAAGCCTTATACTAAGCCTGAAACTGCTCATAGCTTTCACTTGGTTCTAGTTGAGACATATCATCAGAATGGAACGTGTTTAGAGGTCCTAGTTTTGGAGTCAAACAGACATTGGTTCAAATCCGGATTCTGCTACTTAAAGTGACCTTGGTCCTTTTATGTCAACTAGTTTGCTCAACTGTAAAATGGGGACAAAAATAGAATCTACCTCATAAAGTTACCATTAAAAAAATATGTTGGCCTGGCACGATGGCTCATGCCTGTAATCCCAACACTTTTGGAGGCTGAGGTGGGTGGATCATGAGGTCAGGAGTTCGAGACCAGCCTGGCCAACATGGTGAAACCCTGTCTCTACTAAAAATACAAAAATTAGCTGGGCATGGTGGCACACACCTGTAATCCCAGCTACTTGGGAGGCTGAGGAAGGAGAATTGCTTGAACTTGGGAGACAGAGGTTGCAGTGAGCCGAATTGTGCCACTGCACTCTAGCCTAGATGACAGAGTGAGACTCCGTCTTAAAAAAAAAAAAAAAAAAAAAGAATATATTTAAAACATGATACCTGGCACGCTGTAAATACTTAATAAGTGCTAGATATTATTATGGATGTTAGACGTCAATTGAATATGTCTCTCCAAAAGACATTTCATTATGATATGTGCCCTCTTCAGGGGTGGCAGGGGAAGCAGAAAAAAGAAGTTCTGTCTTCTTATTGAGTTGTGAGTAGATATGCACCTGCCCTCTTTGAACAAAATGCATGTTAAGCACAGTAATCGTGTGTAGACTCTCATTCAGACATGAGGCTATAATCAAGGTGTCTCCCATGGCTTATATCTGCCTACTTAGGAGGAAAAAGAATTTGTTTTCCATTTACCAAATAGCAGCCCTGCATAATAAGAAGGGATTGATTTTTCCAGCATTCCATTAGCTGTGAGTATTTCAAGAGAGCATAATGCATTCCAGTGGGGGACATGAATTGCATCATCAGGGAGCTGGAAAGGGACCTGGAGACGAATCAGGCTGGGGTAGCAGCTTTCAAAGGGAATAATCCCACTCTTCTCCACATTTTCCTTACATGTTTTTTCAAAATCTTTGAAGTGTGGCATTTTGTATCCACATTTCTGATCCAGACACATGTTTCATAACCAGCTCAACTGCTGACCCAGTTAAATAATAATGAGTGGATTCTCATAAATCTCAACTGTTTCTCTCAGAAGAACCCAGTGGAAGAGGCTGCAGAGTGGTAGCTGTGGGAGAAGTCATCATTGGTGATGTCAAAACCCATTGCTTGATTGATGGTGCTAAAGACAAGCTGTCTGCACATCAAAACCACCAGTAGGAGAGAAAGAAAAATTTAGTTAATCAATCTATTGGTTGTTTTGTCTACCTAGTATTCACACAAGTAAAAGAAACAGAGAAGAAAATACTGTCTTCCACAGAATGGAGTGATTTTTTTTCCTCATAGAAGACAGGTTGCTTCCTGGAGGTTTTTATGGGAAATATAGTATAACCAGTAGTGTGATGGCAAATGTTTAACACAGACACTAGTAGGAGAAAGGAGCCTGAGTTGGTAGGAAGTGCTCATTTTTGTGGTGTATATGTTTTCACCATAGTCAATTTCAAGCTACCAACACAACGTCACTGAGTGCAGTATTGGGAGAGATGAGCAGAAGCTCACCATTCTGTAGTGTTTCCACCATCCCTAACCTGTGAGACCACTACTCACTCACACACTCACTCAGTCATTCATCTTTTATTTATTCAACAAACATTTATTGAGCACCTGCTGGGCACTGGAAATACTGAAATGGACAAGAGGATCTCGAGATAGACAAGAGAGCTGATGACTACAGGGGAATGTAATAAATATATGACAGAGTTAGGAATGGGCATGGTGACTGGGAGGAAGAGAGGCCTCTAGGAGTGGCCATTCAGTCCTCCAGCTGCTTCACTGGAGAGTTTGACAGTAGATCCTTTTCCCCAGCTTGATACACTCTCTTTCCTTGGCCTCCAGGACACCATTCTCTCCCGGTTTTTCTCCTGTCTTGTTGGCGGCTCCTTCTCAGTCTCCTTTGTTGCTTCCTCCTTAGCTCTGTGACCTCTAAATGTTGCAGTGTCTCAGATTCCAGTCCTTGGACATCTTCTCTTTTCTACCTCCCTCACCCAATGGTAATTTATCCAGTGTCAAGATTGTAGATCATCCATGGCCCCCAGCTGTAGATCCTCCCACAACCCTGAACACCAGACTCATCTGTCCAACTGCCAATTTGAAAACCCCCATATGGCTAATAAATGTCTCCAACTTAACATGCTCAAAGTTGAACCCCTGACCTCTGTCCTCTGAAACTTGCTCCTCCTCCATCTTCTCCACCCCAGGAAATGGCCACTGTACCCCTCCAGTTATTCAGGGGCTCAAAACCTATTGAGTCATTCTTTCTTTCTCTGATGCCCCAAATTTAATCCATTGGCAAAGATTGTGGACTGTCTTCCAAACATCCAAGAGGCAACCGTGTCTCACCCCCTCTACCATCCTCACCATGGATCATGCCACCATTGCTCACCTGAATTATTGTATTACCTCCAAACACATCTTCCTGCCTCCACTCTTGTCCACTGCTGTCCCACCCACAACACACACCTATACTCAATTCTCAACCTAGCAGCCCGAGTGGTCCTGTTGAAAAATAAGTTAGATCATTTAATTAACCTCATAGGATTGTTATGGGTATTGCAATGTCTGGCACATGACAAACATTCAATTTTTGTTAGCTATCATTGTTGCATTTCAATTTAGAGGTGATTCATTATACTATGTGATTTCTTTTTCGTTTGTTTGTTTTCTGAGACAGAGTCTCACTCTGTCGCCCAGGCTGGAGTGCAGTGGCGCGATCTCGGCTCACTGCGAGCTCTGCCTCCTGGGTTCATGCCATTCTCCTGCCTCAGCCTCCTGAGTAGTTGGGACTACAGGCCCCCGCCACCGCGCCTCCCAAAGTGCTGGGATTACAGGCATGAGCCACAGCCCCCGGCCTATACTATGTGATTTTTAATATCCGATTTTGTTCGTTCTCACAGACAAGTGGCTTGTGCTTTGAACATAGCACCCACAATCATGAAGATAGCAGGTCTTCAGTTTCAGAGCAGAGATGTTGAGCTGCAATACAAATGACACCCTCAGAAGTTCTATTTTAATAATGGAGACTAATTTAGTTTAGAAAGCAAAACATTTCCAATTTGGCAAATTAAGTATAATTATGCAGTAAAAATCATGCTTTTTTTTTTTTTTTTTGAGATAGGTCTTGCACTGTCACCCAGGCTCAAGTCACCTCTGCCTTCCAGGTTCAAGCTATCCTCCCATTTCAGTCTCTTGAATAGCTGGGAGTGTAGGTGCACATCACCATGCCCAGCTAATTTTTGTATTTTTTGTAAAGATGAGGTTTCACTATGTTGCCCAGGCTGGTCCTGAACTCCTGAGCTCAAAGGATCCCCCCACCTCAGCCTCTCAAAGTGCTGGGATTACAGGTATAAGCCACTGCGCCTGGTCAATTTATCCTTTTTAGTGTACAGTTCCATGAGCTTTGACAAATGCATACAGTCAGGTAACTGTGTCACAGGTACTTTATCACAACTTGATAAAGTTTACATTTCTCTTGAGTAAAATTGGGATTGCTGGGTCTACCTGTGTTGTGGGAAAACTTACATTTTAGATTATTCTTGAATAAATGTAGAACTATTACTCTCAGATTCATGATGTGAAAATAGGTAATTCAAAATCTAAGCTGTTGGAACTATAAAATATTTTCAGCCTTAAGCGAATGTGATTATGGGACCTGAGTCACAAAAACAGGCAGCTATAACTTTTTGTGTCTCTGATTATAGATTAGCCTTTTTTCCTTACCTACATTATTTTGTAATATGTTGGAAATTACTAACAGGCACCAAGGTAAGACCCCTTTCCCTCTTAATTATTCATCTTTGTCATTAGTTAACTTCCCTCTTTCTTCTATCACACAGATTTCTTGACTATCATGTTGTCTAAGATGAAATGTTAAATATATTATTTTAAATTGGAAAAGAGAAAAAAAGCTGGATATAAAAGAAAAACTGTAACTAATTAAATTGTTTTAACTCATAAACCAACCTTGTATAGAAAATGTTATAATCCTACTAAATTGTTTTTGTTTTCTGCCTATATAAGCAAGACCTTAATTTTTAACTTTGGAGTACTGACCCCATTCCTTTGAAGGCCGTGTTATCCAAATCCAAATGGCCATTCTCAGCTTTGTGCTTGAATAAACTCTTTTAAACTCTTTTTTTTTTTTTTTGAGACAGGGTCTCACTCTGTCACCCAGACTAGAGTGCAGTGGCA
>NW_012101876.1:3369383-3370491 GCF_000951045.1 Mandrillus leucophaeus | reverse complement strand
GATCTCGGCTCACTGCAACCTCCACCTCCCAGGTTGAAGTGATTCTCCTGCCTCAGCCTCCCGAGTGCTTGGGATTACAGGCATGTGCCACTACCCCCCAGGCTAATTTTTGTGTTTTTAGTGGAGGCGGGGTTTCACCATGTTGGCTGGGCTGGTCTTGAACTCCTGACCTCAAATGATCCACCCGCCTTAGCCTCTCAAACTTCTGTATTTACAGGCATGAGCAACTACGCCCACCCAACAGATTCTTTTAAACTGAATTCTGGTCCTTTTGATTATTTCAGGTTGATGATGTAATGGTTGATTTTATACATCAGCTCTACTGGGCTAAGGGATGCCAGATAGTTGGTAAAACATTATGTCTGGGTATGTCTGGGGGGCGGTTTCTGGAAGAGGTCAGTGTTTGAATGGAGAAACTGAGTAAAGCACATGATCCTCCTCAACGTGGGTGACCATCATCCAATCCTTTCAGGCCGTGGATAGAACAAACAGGCAGAGGAAGGGCAGTGAATTGTTGCTCTATTTTTGAACTGGGACATCCATCTTCTCTTGCCTGTGAACATCAGTGCTCATGGTTCTCCAGCTTGCAGACAGCAGATCTCTTGGCCTCCATAATTGCATGAGCCAATTCTTACACTAACTCTCTCTCCTCACAAACTCCTCTCTCTATATATATCATCTGGGTTCTGTTGCTCTGGAGAACCCTGACTAATACATATGACAAACACTGATGTAAAGGGTAAAATCATTCTGTGCCTTGGAGGATCTTCTAAGTGTTTCAATCAGTAGGAGGAGTGATGTGTCAATTAGCAAAGTCATCATTTGCAAATGGCTCTATTCAAAATAATTTTATAAGTACTTAAAAATAGTTTGTTGGCCTTCCTTCTTAAGAAAGATAAACATTTCCTTTATTTACACATATTGATTTGCCTTATAAGCAAATCTACTGAGTGCAGTTTCTACTGAGAGTGCAAAAGTCCAGCCTGCTTAAACACTGTGATTACCTTGTAGTGCATGAGGTCTTGCCATGCTCTTCCGGGTCACTATTCCATAACCAAATTGGGCCTAGGGACTTAATCCAGACTAAGGTGTTCTCTGCTCATTTTAA
>NW_012101876.1:3362137-3367748 GCF_000951045.1 Mandrillus leucophaeus | reverse complement strand
TGTAGTGGAGAGAGCTCTGCATGGACTGGTTCTGCTAATAATTTGAGAATACCATCTCTGTCCTTCAGCTTCCCCCCTCTCTGGAGCAGGCAAAAGTATAATATTTTCCCTTGTTATTTCATAAGATTATTAGGCTAACAAATCATCATTTTTTAAACAAAACTTTATTTTTTAACTCTGAAAAATAATTATGTAGTTTATGATTTGTAGTTTAATAAAACAGCTTCAAAAAAGTGAATACCTTTGTCTTTGTCCTTTTTGTGCTGCTATAATACAGTATCACAGCCAGAGTAATTTATAAACAATCGATTTTGTGTGTGTGTGTGTGTGATGGAATCTTGCTCTGTCACCCAGACTGGAGTACAGTGAAATGATCATGACTCACTGCAGCCCCAACCTCCTGGGCCCAAGCGATTCCCCCACCCTGGCATCCCGAGCAGCTGGGATCACAGGTGTGCACCACCACACCCAACTAATTTTTCAATTATTTCTAGATACGAGGTCTTGCTGTGTTGCCGAGGCTGGTCTCAAACTCCCAGGCTCAAATGATCTCTCATCTAGACCTCCCAAAGTGCTGGGATTACAGGCATGAGCCACTGTGCCTGACCAACAATAGAAGTTTATTTGGCTCATTTTTCTGAAGGCTGTGAAGGCCAAGATCAAGGGGCCATATCTTGTGAGGGGCTTCTTGCACCATCGTAACATGGCAGAAGGCATCGTATGGCAAGAGAGTGCATGTCAGAGAGGAAAGAGAGTCAAACTCACTCATTGTAAGGATGCTGCTCCCATGATAATGGCATAAATCCATTCATGAGGGCAGAGCCCTAATGACCTAATCACCCCTTAAAGGTCCTACCTCTCAACACTGTTGCTTTGGTGATTAAATTTCCAACACATGAACTTTGGAGGACACATTCAACCCATAGCAATCTTATATAAACACAAGGCATTGCTGCAAAATATCACACAGTCAAAAGAGAACGGTTAATAGTTATGAAGGCACAAAGCTAGAAAATAAAAAATAAAAAACTCATCAGTAAAATGGGTTATTAACAACTCAGAATTTTATGTTAAAATTATTCATTTGTACGCATTTTTTTTTCTCCACACACAAAAAATGTGTGAACAAAATGTAAAGGGATTCATTTAGCACCTAATGCTGTGATTTATTTGTTGGAGCAAACGGGTGGAGTGCCACCTTACCTCCTTCCTCAATTCTCACACTTGATCTGCAGTTGTGAACTGTAAGCTTGGGCCAGAGAGGGACAATATCTACTCTCTATTTCTGCCCACTTGTGGCCATTACACATAACCTTGAGTGGTCTGAACCCAGCTGTGGACTATAAACTCATGCTGTGGGGGTGGGGGTGGGTCACAAAGTTATGATGCAATAATAAGAAGTCTGAATTCATTTCAATCCCAAAAGCTTTGTCTGTAGAATAAAGAATGATTGTTTTTTAAATGCATCTAGACACTGTTGTTATGAATCAAACACAATTTCACTTCAAAGCCCTACTGAATCCGTAGTGTCTTTCTGTTACCAGGGCTAAAGCTGAGCTCTAGCCAACAGCACCCAGCTGAGGGGCCTCATACAAGGGCTGGAAGCTAGTCACAACTCTCCTCCATGAGCCATTTGTCCTACTTTGGTGCTGAGTCATCCCTGAGAGGAAGTGGTACCATTTTCTAATGGATCCACATAATTGATTCTCTTTTACTTCATTTCATAAAGCCATGCAAATAGTGGCAAGGACTCTGTAGGAATTATGTATGTTCTGAATCGACCGGTATTAACAAACCACCACCAGAGTACAAGCGTTTTTGCTGTCAGCAAAAGAGGTCTTTATGTCCAAGAGGTTTGGAAAACCCTGGGTTGAGATTTTTGAGTCTGTCTGGACTAATATTTCCAATTCTCCTCCGAAGTGTTTGTCTGCGTGTGTGTGTGTGTGACAGAGAGAGAGAGAGAGAGAGAGAGAGAGAGAGAGAGAGAGATCTATTTATCTATCTATCAAGACAGAATGAGATTGCAAAGCTCACCCCCTAATAGAGATCAGGGTAACTGGATTTTACTGGTCACTGTTCTTCCTCAGACTCTGATGAAGATTCTGCTAATATTATGGTTGTCATAGATCCATCCACAATCTACCAGTTAGCTTTTACTGCAGCGTAAGACACCTTAAAATGTATGTGAAAACAACAAACATTTATTATTTCTCATAAATTTGTGGGTCAGCTAGACCAGCTCATTTGGGGCTAGGTGGTCTAGAATGGCCTCACTTAACATTATCTGGTGGTTGGCTGGGGCAGTGGGGATACTTGGCCAGTAGTTTTCATCATCCACCAGGCTAGCGTGGGCTTATTTACATGGTAATGGTCTCAAGGCTCCCAAGAGCAGCCAGAGAGCAAGCCCTGATGTGTAAGTGTGCAAGCAGTGTGACATCCTCTGCCTGCATTATGTCTGCTAAATTCCCATTGGAAAAGTAACGCATCCAGCCCAGAGTCAGAGTGGGAGGACACAAAAAGAACATGGATAGAAATTGTGATCAGGATCACAAATTATCACGCTCATTGATTTTAAAGACATTAGGGAACAAAATCCTATTTCCAATTTCCATTAGAGAAAAAGAACTGTTTTCTGCTTTGCCTAACATTATGGCTATGTAATTTTGAATTTTCTATAACAATAAAAAAGGAAATAAAACAGATAGAACTAATTTTATAATGTATTTTATGTAAAACAATGTATTTATGTAATTCAATGTTATTATTTCAGTATGTAATCAATATAAAGACTTAGGAGGTCTTTTTCCTTTTTTTATATGAGCCTCTCAAACCTAGTGTGTATTTCATACTTACAGCATACCTAGATTTGGACTTGGAACATTTTAAATGCAGTGGACCCATGCAGCTAGTGGCTACCACACTGGATGGCACAACTTGATAATATAGACTTCATTTCTTTATGTACATGAGAAAATTGAGGCTTAGAGAGGATAAGTAGCTTTCCCAAGGTCACATGGCTGTTCAGTGGTTGGGCCAGAATTCAGCTCCAGGTTGATTTGACATGGAAGGCTTTGCTCTTTCCGTTATACCACATTGACCGCATCAGCAGGCTTTTGATGAGATGGGGAAAAGCACTTGTGTCACACTCCTCCTTTTGAAATGTAAACTACTCGCCTTTCCCTTAGTCTGCTGGGTCCAATTCTTTGACTTCAGGGGCCTTCCACAATTTAGCCTTTATCCTATTCATTCATTCCAGTCTCCTTTCCCAAAATATATCATACTAACCTGGGAATTGGAAGAGATGTTTCACTCCTGTACTACCTCCCTTTGGGCCTCCGTTCATCAACACTTTGATATGTATGTGCTCTTCTTTCTTTCTTGGTGGTTCTCAGGAGCAAGAGCTATGTCAATGATTTCTCTCTTATTCTCCTACTCCATATGCTTATTCTTGTACTTTGTACGCTCAAATATATAGTATTTTGTACAGTTCTTTTTTGGGAGTAGGAGCTCAATAAGTCAGTGACCCATCTGACCTGACATCAGAGAAAGGACCAAGGCTGCTCCACAGAAGGATCTATGTCCCTGGGGATTTAGATGATGGCCTCCAAGTGCCTGCTTCCTCTGGAAGGAAGGAAGGAAGGAAGGAAGGAAGGAAGGAAGGAAGGAAGGAAGGAAGGAAGGCCGCTGGCTGCCACGTGGCTATGCCATGAACCTGGGGCAGCCTGGCACATCACAGGCCCTCAATAGATGTTTGTTGGAAGAATAGATTGCATGTACTTCTAAGTTGATTTGAGCTCAAAGCAAGGCGAGATTGACACACTGTCCTCCATCCTCACAAAATTGATAAACATAGCATTTTTATAACAGCAGGTAAATTCTGAATGTAAACCTAGTGGCAGAATACAATTGGATATTATTGACTGACAATTAAAATAGCAACTAAAAACTGCCCAGTCTCTAACTGATCTTTTTCAACATTACATCTATTTTTCCATCTGAACAGAATATGTATATTTTTTCAACTTCTTTTGTGTTCCCCTGATGAAAAAAAATAGCCGTTAAAGACTGCTTCACTCTAATATTTTACCTATTTTTCTGTTTGAAGAGACTGTATTTTAAAGCTCCCTGTGTATTCCTTTGATGAAATATTGGAGCAGTTTTGGTTCCTGAGGTTTCTTTTTTTCTTTCCATTTAATTAAGCTGATTAGTATCCCATATGGAGTGGAAACAATTGTTTTCAGATATGCTAGCGTACAGTTACCCAAGGAGCTGCAATTGTTTACATGTTTCTCATTTCCTTATGGAAATTCTTAGACTTTGTTAGATAAAGATCTGGCAGACTCTAATTTTGAAGATTACAGCCTTTGGTTATCAGACATGGCTATATCCTGTTCAGTGGCCTCTGGGATAAAATAGTGTATTCTACAATTTTCATTCCACAGAATGAACTTTGAAAAGCCTACCCAGCATCCATTTCCTCTTGCCTGTTTCTAATAGCACTCTGATTTTTGTTCAGGAATACCTCTACCCGCATGCAGAGTAAAGGTTTAGGGAAGCTGACCCTGCCTCCAGCTGCAGTGTGGGCCTCACTGGTCTACCGGTAATTCTGCTCCTTTGCCACAGCGGAATCCAGACCTTAGATAATCTATGGGTGGCATTCTCGAGTCAAGGGGATTGGTTCAGGAATGGGCATGTGACCAAATTGTGACTAACAAGATGGAAGGTTTTGTAAGAGTTTCAGGATAGGAGGATTCCTAAAGAGTGGGGTTACTGGATGAGATGGTCCCTCTTCCTGTGGACATTGTTATGGCAGGAAATGCTACTGTCACCTCGCTGGTGGCCTGAGTACATTGCCAACCCACAGAAGAGAAAGGGGCCAAGCAAATCACAGAGAGGCAGATTTGGAGGCTGACGGAGCCACACCTGACAGCTACCCAGCATCTGGACTCTTTCAGTTAAATGAACCAATAAATCCCCTTTAGGGTATGAGCCAGTTGGAATGGAGTTTTCTATTACTCACAGCCAAATGCATCCTTGCCAATATAGACAATTTCACCAAAGAATTGTGAATCATAACATAAGAACTCAGTCCTAGGAAATAAAACATAGATGTGTGAGTGAATACAGAAAAGAAAATACAGAGCAGGCCTGGATGTAACACAGTCCTCCTTTCTTCTGTCTTCCAAATGAAGAAACAAGTTCAGAGAGTTCTGACGGAGCTTGCAAGTTACAGAGCCAGAATTCCTGCTAGGCTTATAAGTCATACACACATACACACACACACACACACACACACACACATATATATATACACATATGTACACACACCTATATATACACATATGTGTACACACACACACACACACACACACACACAGAGCTATACTTTGACAAATTCCTTCAGAGAAACCCAGTGGGCAATCTGGTACCAGACCCTCCCTTGACCTAATCAAACAGCTAAGCCAAAGCCTTGCTACTCTTGCTATAGTTCTTACGAAATATTTGAACAGAAAATAGTTTTGTATATCTTCTTATTTTGCTACACAAGGTTCTGTCTCAACAACCTCACCATTTTTCTTTAAGTGGCTCGGCTTTTTTTTTTTTTTTTAAA
>NW_012101876.1:3351503-3355003 GCF_000951045.1 Mandrillus leucophaeus | reverse complement strand
TTTATTTTGCTGTATAGTTTTTCAGTTTCTTAAGTCCCATCTACTTATCTTTGTTTTTGTTGCATTTGCTTTTGGGTTCTTGGTCACGAAGTCTTTGCCTAAGCCAATGTCTACAAGGGTTTTCCCAATGTTATCGTCTAGAATCTTTATGGTTTCAGGTCTTAGATTTAAGTCTTTGATCCATCTTGAGTTTATTTTTGTGTAAGGTGAGAGATGAGGATCCAGCTTCATTCTTCTACTTGTGGCTTGCCAATTATCCTGCAAGCTTTTTTTTTTTTTTAAATGAAGAAATGGTAAAGAAGATAAGTCCTCCACTAGACTAAATATGAGCATGGCACCCTGATACAAATAATGTAGTCAAATTCTTATCTGGACTTGTCTACCCCCCAAGCAATTTGTCAAGTTATTTTCCTAAATACAGAGTTTTCCTGCCAATAATTCTGGTGGCAGTTGTCAGGCAATAAAATCGTAATTTTCTGGCTATAAATGAATGGTCTTTCCACTGACAGATGACATCATATTGTATAGATTCATTCTTGGAGAATCTATTGCAGCCCTAAAGTACTAGTACCTTTACCTTTTAAAGGGGCTCTGAACTTTCTGAAGCTTAATAACTAGAAGGATATTTTGAAAACTTCAGTAATGGGTATTATGTCATTATTTACCATGCAAGTGTTATTGTGGCACATTGCAAAGCATTGGTAGTACGGCCATTGCAGACTTATACTTGCCTAATCATTTAATCCTAAGGTATCTTTTTAAAAATTGGCTCATGATCCACAAAGACAGGAAGCACATAAGATTTCAGAGGAGAAAACAATCACTATAGCCTAGAATAACTGAGGTTTCAGCAGTGAAATAAGAGTTGGCCAAGTAGGATTCAGCTGGGAGAGAGGAAGCAGAAAGGTACTCTTGTCTAGGCGAATAGTGTGGACAAATGTGCAGTGGTGAGAATGCATAAAGCATGCTTCAGGAAACAGTCAGTTTAGTAGTCTGACTGGGGCAGAGGATAATGTCGTAGAAAATCTTAAAACCCAAGCAAGATAGTTTGCATTTTTTCCTTCTGTGAATACATGGGAACCTAACACTGGAGGCTAGGAGGGAGGGATGAGAGCTTTAAGAAGGTGAACCTGATTGCAGAGTGCGTGGCTCTGGAGGCTGGGGGCCCATTTTAGATAAAATGAAGTTGTCCATGTGCAACTGCAACAGCTTGACTGAAGGAGTGAAGGGGAGAGTGGAAATGATGAGTCAGAGGGGGAGATGTTAGGAAGAAAAAGAATCAGCAGTTCTTGGGGACCAACTGGAAAAGGAAGTCCAGATGGAGAGGGTGTCCAAGATAATTCCAAAGTTTGCAGCCTCCATCATGGTGGAAGAAACTACCCTTGGAAAAATCAGAAAAGAAAAGGGAGCCAGGATTAGGAGGTAAGAAAAGGAATTTGTTCCCTCATAGGCTGAGTTTGAGGTGCCAGTAAGATAATGAGGTGGTGCTGCTCAGGAGGCAGTGGGAAGGAAGTAACCGAAGTTGAGAAAACCAGTCAGGGCTGGAAATAAGGATCTGGGAGCTGTTGCCTCCTCAGAACCGTCTTCTTTCCTTCCTAATAGAATCCCACCTGTGTTTGGGTTGCCATGTGCCCAGATGGAAAGGATAAGCCATGACTGGCCAGACCCCATATATGGTAACGTGTTTCCCTTTGATTGGTTAAGGGGTGAGAGTGTGATTCAGTTCTGGCCAATGAGGCTAAAGGGCTCTAGGAGGAATTTTTTTTTTTTTTTTTTTTTCCTCCTGGTAAAAGAGACCGCCATAAGGCGGAGGCCTGAGCTTCCCTCTTCCTCCTTCCTGCTAGTGAGCTTGGCCGGGGTGGGGGGTCTTGGAGACTTTGGAGCGGGGCTGACACACAGATGATCACTAAACGGAAAGATAGTAAGAGCCTCTGGTTCCTAGTGGCCTTGTGGATCTGCTGAACCAAGTCTTGAGGTCCTGACCTTTGTAACATTTATTAAATGTCTTTATTACTTAAGTCACTATTGGTTGGTATTTTATGATTTTCAGCTGGTTATCTTAACTGATACCGATATAATTACTAATGCTTGTGAGAATGGATGAGACCTGAGAGGAGGGAAGAGAAAGACAAAGCCTGAAAACTTTTTTTAGGAGATGGAAACCTTTTGCTAATTAAACTGTAAAGTTTTTAATTTTAAAAGCTACATGGAAAACTTGTTTTAGTTTTGAAAACATAATACTCCTCCTCCCCCAACATGCACACCGGACAACCTCTCTCCTCGAACCACTCCGGGTGCATTTTCCAGAGAGCATATGTTTCAAATGAAAGGTCAAAAAGGAGATCGGTTTCAGTGTGGAGCTAAGAGAGGGTGATTATTCCTCTAATGTGAGCTGCTTCCTGTTGCTAAAACACAGCCCCTTCAAATGAGATTGTTTGCTAAGTGAGGCATCTCCTTCCTCTTTCTTCCTTGGATGAATTAGCAAGCAAGAGGAGTCAGTCTGAGGCTCCTCACTGTGACGGACTGAGGAGCTTTATTTACTCCCTGTGGATAGTGGCCTGCCACCGGAGAGGCCACAGGCCGCAGTGATGGAGCTGACTCATAGGGTAAGGAGAAAATGGCCTGGATCGTTGACAGAGGTAAGCAGTGTCCAATTCCTCCCAGGCAGGGGAGGGAGAGGTTATGGCAAAGAAAGCTGTTTCTATTCCACTGGGCAATTAATGCCACTATTTTTCTTGAAAAAGCATTTTTTTTTTTTTTCTTAAGCCGTTGAGGATAATTTAGCCCCCATCTTGACAGGACGTACTAATGACCGCTAATGGATACATTCTTTTAATAAATGGAGAGGCACAAGAAAATTGCCAGATATTAAACAGAGTCCCACATGTCTTATCTGAGACTATAATGGCCCTATCAAGTGACCTAAGTGAAAGAAATGTGACTCTTCAGAGGTTAAAGGAGTCTGTTTTTCCTTAGTGCAATATAAATTCATGGCTAGAAAGAACAGTAATTCATTAGTCTACTCTAGGAAATGTTTAAAGGGGGCTGTATCTCAAGTTAAATGATGCATTTTCTATTGGTAGTAAAGAAAATATGAAATAGGTACCTCTGTGCACTGTGGATTTATGTAAATGGCTTTTTACCAGGTAATATGACCTAAAGCTCTGTCAAGATTCTAATGCTTGGAATTTTTGGCAAAGAAATGAAATAACCTGTAAGTTATTATTTTGTTAATTTTTTTTCAATACCTTTCAGGGTGTGGTCTTTTTGTTTGGTAATTTTAAACTCCATTCTTGAAAAAGTTTCTCAAGATTCAAGCAGTTCCTAGGACTGTACACTTGGGAACATTTCTTAAAATACATAAAGAATTCAAATTAATAAGAAAAAGACAACCCAGAAGAAAAGTGGACACATGAATGAATCACAGATTCAAGAGGAAATGTCCAATAATCCTGTGAAAAGGTGAATGATGTGTATGGTGGTCTTCTGCAACTTGCCTG
>NW_012101876.1:3347465-3350308 GCF_000951045.1 Mandrillus leucophaeus | reverse complement strand
TTTTTTTTTTTTTATTTCAATAGGTTTTTGGGGAACAGATGGTATTTGATTGCATGAATGAGTTCTTTAGTGGTGATTTCTGAGATTTTGGTGCATCCCTCACCCAAGCAGTGTATACTGTACCCAATGTATAGTCTGTTATCCCTTGTCACCCCCCTCTACCCTTTTCCCTGAGTCCCCAAAGTCCAAGGTATCATTCTTACGCCTTTGCGTCCTCATAGCTTAGCTCCCACTTATGAGTAAGAACATATGATGTTTGGTTTTCCATTCCTGAGTTGCTTCACTTAGAATAATAGTCTCCAATTCCATCCAGGTTGCTGCAAATGCCATTATTTTGTTCCTTTTTACAGCAGAGTAGTATTCCAAGGGGGGTGTGTGTGTGTGTATTATATACACACACACACACACACACACACATATATATCACATTTTCTTTATCCACTCATTGGTTGATGGGCATTTGGGTTGGTTCCATATTTTTGCAATTGCAAATTGTGCTGCTATAAACCTGCATGTGCAAATGTCTTTTTCATATAATGACTTGTTTTCCTCTGGGTAGATACCTAGTAGTGGGATTGCTGGATCAAATGGTAGATCCACTTTTAGTTCTTTAAGGAATTTACACACTGTTTTCCATAATGGTTATACTAGTTTTCATTCCTACCAGCAGTGTGAAAGTGTTCCCTTTTCACCACATCCACACCATCATCTATTTTAAAAAAAATTTTTTTGATTATGGCCATTCTTGCAGAAGTGAGATGGTATTGCATTCCACTTGTATATCTTCTGAGAATTGTCTATTCATGTACTTATCTCACTTTTTGGTGAGATTCTTTGTTTTTTTTTCTTGCTGATTTGTTTGAGTTCTTTGTAGATTCTGGATATTAGTCCTTTGTCAGATGTATAGCTTGCGAAGATTTTCTCCCACTCTGTGGATTGTCTGTTAACTCTGCTGATTATTTATTTTGCTGTATAGTTTTTCAGTTTCTTAAGTCCCATCTACTTATCTTTGTTTTTGTTGCATTTGCTTTTGGGTTCTTGGTCACGAAGTCTTTGCCTAAGCCAATGTCTACAAGGGTTTTCCCAATGTTATCGTCTAGAATCTTTATGGTTTCAGGTCTTAGATTTAAGTCTTTGATCCATCTTGAGTTTATTTTTGTGTAAGGTGAGAGATGAGGATCCAGCTTCATTCTTCTACTTGTGGCTTGCCAATTATCCTGCAAGCTTTTTTTTTTTTTTTAAATGAAGAAATGGTAAAGAAGATAAGTCCTCCACTAGACTAAATATGAGCATGGCACCCTGATACAAATAATGTAGTCAAATTCTTATCTGGACTTGTCTACCCCCCAAGCAATTTGTCAAGTTATTTTCCTAAATACAGAGTTTTCCTGCCAATAATTCTGGTGGCAGTTGTCAGGCAATAAAATCGTAATTTTCTGGCTATAAATGAATGGTCTTTCCACTGACAGATGACATCATATTGTATAGATTCATTCTTGGAGAATCTATTGCAGCCCTAAAGTACTAGTACCTTTACCTTTTAAAGGGGCTCTGAACTTTCTGAAGCTTAATAACTAGAAGGATATTTTGAAAACTTCAGTAATGGGTATTATGTCATTATTTACCATGCAAGTGTTATTGTGGCACATTGCAAAGCATTGGTAGTACGGCCATTGCAGACTTATACTTGCCTAATCATTTAATCCTAAGGTATCTTTTTAAAAATTGGCTCATGATCCACAAAGACAGGAAGCACATAAGATTTCAGAGGAGAAAACAATCACTATAGCCTAGAATAACTGAGGTTTCAGCAGTGAAATAAGAGTTGGCCAAGTAGGATTCAGCTGGGAGAGAGGAAGCAGAAAGGTACTCTTGTCTAGGCGAATAGTGTGGACAAATGTGCAGTGGTGAGAATGCATAAAGCATGCTTCAGGAAACAGTCAGTTTAGTAGTCTGACTGGGGCAGAGGATAATGTCGTAGAAAATCTTAAAACCCAAGCAAGATAGTTTGCATTTTTTCCTTCTGTGAATACATGGGAACCTAACACTGGAGGCTAGGAGGGAGGGATGAGAGCTTTAAGAAGGTGAACCTGATTGCAGAGTGCGTGGCTCTGGAGGCTGGGGGCCCATTTTAGATAAAATGAAGTTGTCCATGTGCAACTGCAACAGCTTGACTGAAGGAGTGAAGGGGAGAGTGGAAATGATGAGTCAGAGGGGGAGATGTTAGGAAGAAAAAGAATCAGCAGTTCTTGGGGACCAACTGGAAAAGGAAGTCCAGATGGAGAGGGTGTCCAAGATAATTCCAAAGTTTGCAGCCTCCATCATGGTGGAAGAAACTACCCTTGGAAAAATCAGAAAAGAAAAGGGAGCCAGGATTAGGAGGTAAGAAAAGGAATTTGTTCCCTCATAGGCTGAGTTTGAGGTGCCAGTAAGATAATGAGGTGGTGCTGCTCAGGAGGCAGTGGGAAGGAAGTAACCGAAGTTGAGAAAACCAGTCAGGGCTGGAAATAAGGATCTGGGAGCTGTTGCCTCCTCAGAACCGTCTTCTTTCCTTCCTAATAGAATCCCACCTGTGTTTGGGTTGCCATGTGCCCAGATGGAAAGGATAAGCCATGACTGGCCAGACCCCATATATGGTAACGTGTTTCCCTTTGATTGGTTAAGGGGTGAGAGTGTGATTCAGTTCTGGCCAATGAGGCTAAAGGGCTCTAGGAGGAATTTTTTTTTTTTTTTTTTTTTCCTCCTGGTAAAAGAGACCGCCATAAGGCGGAGGCCTGAGCTTCCCTCTTCCTCCTTCCTGCTAGTGAGCTTGGCCGGGGTGGGGGGTCTTGGAGACTTTGGAG
>NW_012101876.1:3346176-3347325 GCF_000951045.1 Mandrillus leucophaeus | reverse complement strand
TAAGGAGAAAGCATCCATATAATATTTGTATAACTAAAACTTGATGGCAATTAAAATATATTAACAAAGGTGTGCTCTGTGGTCCAGTATTTTCAGGAAATGTGACATATGGCATCTCCTTGTAGAACTTCCAAACAAAACAGAAAACTTTTTTGTTTGCTAAAGTCTCTGAGAGGTCTCGCGTGGAGCAAAGAAAGACAAAAGGCAGAGATGCTACATCTTTTTTCCAGGGATATATAAAGGAAGGGCTGGGTTAGATACAGCGAGAAGGCTTTGGCTTGCCTTATGAGAACCTCATCATCATCTTAACTCTTATTCCTGTACCCATCAGAGTGCCGGTATAACTGCAGGTAGCTCCAACTGCCAAGGCCTCTGAACACTCCTAAAACCTGTAGGGAGTAGCCACAAGGCCAGAGGGTCAACAGTGCTTCTCCCAGAGTCAGGTCACTTATGTTTCTGCCTCTCTCCACCGTCCTGCCAGTGGCCTTATCTTGAATTAGTTCACCTACTTAATTCCTATCTCTTGTTTGCTTTACCCCCCATGACCTGCTTTGATCAGTTATCAGCTTGTCCCTGATGCTTGATGACCATAAGTTCCTTGGATTCTTTCCTTTGAAAGTTAATCCAAACTCCAATAATACCAAAAAGCGAAAGCCTCGCCGTGTCTATTTCAATCCCCCAGTCCCATCATTAACAATTGAGCAGTTCAGTTTCCTTCTAGATGATTTTCCATGTTTATGTAAACGCATGTGCATATATATTTGAACAAAATGGGTATCAACATGTTCAATAGTTCTGTAATCTTTTTCATTTAATATATCATGCATATTATTACATGTCAGTACATATAGATTGATCTCTTTTTAATAGTGTCAGTGGGTGGACTCACATCTGTAATCCCAACAGTTTGGGAGGCCAAGGAGGGAAGATTGCTTGAATCCAGGAGTACACCACCAGCCTGGGAAACATAGTGAGACTCCCTTCTACAAAACCATAACTAAAAAATTAGCTGGGCATGGTGGCACATGCCTGTAGTCCCAGTTACTCAGGAGGCTGAAGCAGGAGGATTGCTTGAGCCCAGGAGTTTGAAGCTGCAGTGAGCTATGATTGTGCCACTGTACTCCAGCCTGGGCAACAGAGTGAGTGTCA
>NW_012101876.1:3345313-3346126 GCF_000951045.1 Mandrillus leucophaeus | reverse complement strand
GGCCAGGATGGTCTCGATCTCCTGACCCTGTGATCCACCCGCCTGGGCCTCACAAAGTGCTGGGATTACAGGCGTGAGCCACCGCACCCGGCCCCAACTGCCATTTTCAATATAACACTATGCCTCTGTGCTTGATCCATCCACGGTATCGCATGTAGCAACATCGTTGTCACTACGGTAATTATTCAGTGGAGGAATATTCCACAATTTTGTTCTCCCTACATGTAGCATGAGTCCATATTTAGAAAGCTCAAAAACAGCTTAAAATTATAAAATGGATTGTGTATGGATATATACATACCTGACAAAACTACTTAAAACAAGCAAAATCACAATAAAACAATCTTCAAGATAATGTGTACTTCATGGAGAGGGAGACTGACACTGGGGATAGGATGGGAATTGTATCAGTTATCTATAGCTATGTAAAGACCCACCCAAAAATAGTGGCTTACAACAACCAGTTATTGTTCATGATTCTCTGGGTCAAGACTTCAGGCAAGGCTTGGCGGGGATGGCTTGTCTCTGGCTCACTCATGCGTCTGCGTTCAGCTGTGCTGGTGGGTCCAAGATGGCCTCACCCTCAAGGCTGGGGCCTTGGTGCTGTGTATTGACTGGAGTTCCTCAGACTTCCTTCACGTGGCTTCTTTCTTCATGTAGAGTTTCATCTTTTGTTTCATGTTCTTTTCCCTCCAAGAGGTTAGCCTGGAGTTCTTTATAAGGAGAAAGCATCCATATAATATTTGTATAACTAAAACTTGATGGCAATTAAAATATATTAACAAAGGTGTGCTCTGTGGTCCAGTATTTTCA
>NW_012101876.1:3290438-3344133 GCF_000951045.1 Mandrillus leucophaeus | reverse complement strand
ACCCACTCTATGTACCTAAATCTCTGTACATTCATGCCAGCTAATGTTCTGAGGAACATGTTTTCAGAAGGGCAGTGCTGGATCTTAAGGCATGCCTAGCCTTCTCTGTCTCATTATCCTTTTGACCCTGATATCCTAGAGACCTCTGTTGTTACCTGCCTGCCTGCCCAGATCAGTCTGTGGTTCACTTGTTCCAGGGCTCCTCAGAGAGTCAATCGCTTATCACATGCTCTCTGAAGCTTTGTCCAGGCAGCCTAGGTTGCTCACACCAGTTGACAGCTATGCTCAATTACAGCACTTGCCACATTGTGTTATAATTGTTTTTCTGCTTGTCTAATTTCTCCACTAGATTGGAACTTTCCAAAGGCATCATCAGTGTCTGGCACAGGGCTTGGCACTCAGACCAAATTCATTAGCAAATTTTATTGAACTCACACTGTGTGCTAAACACTAGCACTGTGTACATGGAGCTATGGACACAACCAAATTCCCTGCTTGAGTGGGCAGAGGCACACAATCAACAAACAATCATAAAGAATTGGTTAGATGGAAAGTGCTATATAAAGAAAAATAAGGCACAGTACAGCCTTAGAGAATGCTGCTGTTCACAGGTGGCTTATATTTGAGCATGGATCTAAATGAGGTGAAGGATGGAGATGGCTGCTTGGGGAAGAACTTTCTAGGCAAGAATGAATGCCTGAATGGAGCATCTCCACTCCCTGATATGAGAGGAGATGTAACAAAGATTCCCCCAGAACCAAAAGGATCTGAGATAAGGTTAACTTGATTAAGGAGCTTAACATGAATGCCACACCTTGGGTTTCCCAGGAAGAAGACTCCCAGATGAAGACCAGTGTTTAGGAAGCTTATTAGGGATGCTCGTGGGAACAACACCTGTTGGGAAAGAAAGGCAGCAAGATTGGGCAGAGGACAGAGTTGGGCTATGGTGCAGTCTCAGTGGAGGTTTCCATTGGTCATCGGGAGTTCTGAAGCTGGGCTGGCCCTTCGGAGTGGTCCCAAGTTGGGGGCTGGATCTTTATGCCTCGCCTTAGTCCATCAGTAGATGTTGGCCACACCAGGAAGGAGTATGATCTTGGGTGAGGTGGCTCCCCTCTGCCACAGTAGTCCTTGGCAGCTGAGGGCTACTTTAATGATTTCAACTTCTTCCTTTCGTTCCCCCAGCACCAGGAGTGATGGTTCCTCAGCAGTGGAGGGAAGGAGTCCTTCCTTCCTGAAGGGGATCTGGGTGGGCTGGCTCAGTGTTCATCACTGTAAGACAAGGTGGCACATGGTGATGGGGAGCACAACATGCTGGGGTGGGTGGGGGTGGTTAGTCAATAGACACAGGTCTAAACCTTGCTGCACTGAAGAGAAAATAAGAAAGAGTTGCTGAGGTGGTTTCCTGAGCCTGTTTGCTCTCAGAGTCCTTTCCTTTTCTTAGCTTGCTCAATGGTGCTGATACCTTCAGGCTGCATCTCTCAAGCTCCCCATCAGTTGGTTTCTGGCAGGTTTGACCAGGAGACACCACTGATCAGACATACACAGGAGGAAACCAGAGAAACCAGAGTATTTCCATCCTTCCTCTTTGCCTTGGGCTGGAATTCCATTAGCAGCTTGTCTTCTTCCTTGTTCTAACTCTCCTATGCAGGCTCGCTGTGGTTCCAGCTCCCATAAAGGAATATCTCAGTCCCTGGCTGTGGCCACACTACTGTGGTAGATGTGAGGTACTCAGGTCCTCTGTGAGGAAGGACTTGCTGCCCAATGGCAGATGGTGCAGCCAGCATCCAGCTGTCAGCTCCTACAGGGTCAGCCTTACTTGCAGAGAACCACCTTGCTCGAGGTCATGCCCTTCCTGAAGCAGCTGGCATCCGGTGACTGGAGGAGGTGGGGTGTTGAATGCCCTGCCATTCTGGCTTGTTGGAGGACACAGGTGGGCTGAGGTTTCATTGGATCTGCATAACTGTGTGGCTTCTGCCTCTGCCCATTCTGTTGCTTCTCCTTCCCCTTCCCAGGTGTTGACCCCTCATAAACACCTTGCACTCCAGTATATTTCTGAGTGCTTCTGAGAGCCCAACCTGCAACACCACTTATCCCCTCTGCCTCCAGCCTAGAGATGGGAATGGCTTCCTGCTGGTGCTAATCTCTAGGTGGCCTCACCATGTCCCATTTGGGCACTCTGCTCTTGCATCACCCAGGTAATCAATTAACTGCATTAAATCCCCATCTCTTTAAATAAGGTTCTGACACAGCCAACATTACACTGAATGGGGAAAAGTTGAAAGCGTTCCCCCTGAGAACTGGAACAAGACAAGGATGCTCACTTTCACCACTTCTATTCAACATAGTACTGGAAGTCCTAGCCAGAGCAATCAGACAAGAGAAGGAAATAAAGGACATCCAAATAAGTAAAGAGGAAGTCAAACTGTCACTGTTTGCTGAGATATGATTGTATACCGAGAAAATCCTAAGAACTCATCCAAAAAGCTCCTAGAACTGATAAATGAATTCAGTAAAGTTTCAGGATACAGAATTAATGTACACAAGTCAGTAGCACTGCTACACACCAACAGTAACCAAGCTGAGAATCAAATCAAGAACTCAGCCTCTTTTACAATAGCTGCAAAAAATAAAATAAAATACTTAGGAATATACGTGTTACCAAGGAGGTGAAAGACCTCTACAATGAAAACTACAAAACACTGCTGAAAGAAATCATAGGTGACACAAACAAATGGAAACACATCCCATGCTCATGGATGGGTAGAATCAATATTGTGAAAATAACCATACTGCCAAAAGCAATCTACAAATTCAGTGCAATTCCCATCAAAATATCACCAACATTCTTCACAAAGCTGGAAAAAGCAATCCTAAAATTCATATGGAACCAAAAAATAGCCTGCATAGCCAAAGCAAGACTAAGCAAAAAGAACAAATCTGGAGGCATCACATTACCTGACTTCAAACTATACTATAAGGCCATAGTCACCAAAACAGCATGGTACTGGTATAAAATAGGTGCATAAACCAATGGAACAGAATAGAGAACCCAGAAATAAAGCTGGATACTTATAGCTAACTAGTCCTCAACAAAGCAAACAAAACAAAGTGGGGAAAGGATACCCCATTCAACAAATGGTGCTGGGATAATTGTCAAGCCACATGTAGAAAAAAGTGAAACTGGATCCTCATCTCTCATTTTATACAAAAATCAACTCAAGGTGGATCAAAGACTTAAGTCTAAGACCTGAAACCATAAAAATTCTAGAAGATAACATTGGAAAAACTCTTCTAGACATTGGCATAGGCAAAGACTTCATGACCAAGAACCCAAAAGCAAATGCAACAAAAACAAAGATAGATAGGTAGGACTTAATTAAACTAAATTTATTCTGCACAGCAAAAGAAATAATCAGTAGAGACAACCCACAGAGTAGGAGAAAATCTTTGCAATCTATACATCTGACAAAGGATTAATATGCAGAATCTACAAGGAACTGAAATCAGCAAGAAAAAAAACAAAGAATCCCATAAAAAAGTGGGCTAAGGACATGAATAAGCAATTCTCAAAAGATGTACAAAGGGCCAATAAACACGAAAAAATGTTCAGCGTCACTAATTATCAGGGAAATGCAAATCAAAACCACAATGAGATGCTACCTTACTCCTGCAAGAATGACTATAATCAAAAGATCAAAAATAATAGATGTGGGCACGGATGTGAAGAAAAGGGAACACTTTTACACTGCTGGTGGGAATGTAAACTAGTACAACCACTGTGGAAAACAGTGTGCAGATTCCTTAAAGAACTAAAAATAGATGTACCATTTGATCCAGTGATCCCATTACTAGGTAACTACCTGGAGGAAAATAAGTTATTTTACGAAAAGATACTGGCACATGGATGTTTATAGCAACACAATTCGCAGTTGCAAAAATATGGAACCAGCCCAAATGCCCATCAATCAATGAGTGGATAAAGAAAATGTGGTCTGTGTATACCATGGAATACTACTTAGCCATAAAAAGGAATGAAATAATGGCATTTGCAGCAACCTGGATGGAGTTGAAAACCATTATTCTAAATGAAGTAACTCAGGAATGGAAAACCAAACATTGTATGATCTCACTCATAAGTGGGAGGTAAGCTATGAGGACGCAAAGGTGTAAGAATGATACAATGGACTTTCGGAACTTGGGGAAAAGGGTGAGAAGGGGGTGAGGGATAAAAGACTACACACTGGGTACAGTGTACACTGCTCGTGTGAGGGGTGCACCAAAATCCCAGAAGTCACCACTAAACGACTTATTCATGTAACCAAACACCATCTGTTCCCCAAAAACCTATTGAAATGGAAAATAAATAAATAAAGTAGGTCCTGTTTTTCTGGTTAGACACTGCCTGATATACTGAGTTTTACATCTAAACTTCAGTTTATATTCTTATTTCCCTTGCTAATCTAGTATTTTATAAGGGGGCCCTCAACTCACAAATATATATTTATATATATATGTTTGTGTGTATATATTCCTCATCTGCAACCAAACGCAGATAGAAAATATAGTATTCTTGGAATGTGAAACCCATGTATATCAAGGGCCGACTTTTCATACCTGCAGGTTCCTCAGGGCCAACTGCAGGACTTAAGTATGTGGAAATATGTATATGTAAGGGGGTCGTGGAACCAATGCCCTGTGGATACCAAGGGATGACTATATATTTACTCCAACAGTGGAGATGCAGCATACATAAGTGTTTTGCCACGACTATGCCAAATGTCATACTTGGGGTCAGGTTGAAGCCCATGCTGAGGTCCAAGGGGGTTAGGTGGATGGGCACATAGCTGTAAGAACATTTGGAGGGTCATAAGCAGCTGAAATATAGGTTTATTCAGCAGCTCTCCCATCAGCAGCTCTCTCACCCTGTCTGCCTTTATCTCAGCTGTCTGCTCTGACTCTGCAGCTCCTCTCAGCTGTCGGCTCTGCAGCTCTGGCTGCTTCCACACACAGATGTATGGCCAGCTTTCCCTTGCCTTCAGGGTCAGCAGCTTAACTCTTTCCCTCTGGGCACAAACCGGTTTCTGGCTCCCCTCTGCCTGCTTTCAAGGCGACTGGCTCTCCCTTACAGAGGTCAGAAGTGTTACTCTCTGGGCACCAATATGCACGCTGTGTTGAGCCATGTTTAGCCATGCCCCAGAGTGCCTGTACAGTGTCAGCAGGGCAGTTATACCTTTTCCAAACAATAGTGGCTTCGAGCCAAGTATGAGCTTACACAAACAGGTTATATAACAAGTAGAGTATGCACCTGTACCCTGAACTCACCGAGTCATGCAGGCCTGGATGTCTGCCTCAGCCTAATCCTTGACCAAAGTACATCTATGTACCTTACAGTAAGTAAGCCCAGCAAGCAGCAGATGATCCATGACCCATATGATCCTCAGGCAGGTCCTCAGCCAGCACTGCTCCTCACCGCCACTTGCTGTCAGCTATCCCTGTGACCCCAGCTCAGGTTGGACATGTTTGGCACCAGCAATCCCCAAGCTGGCCTCTGGATATTTTGCACTGACCTTCCTCCTTCTCCTTCCAGTATCTTTGTGTCTGGCTCTGGCATCACTTCCCTGGATTTCTCCTGAGGGCAGAGCTGGGAGTAGGCTGAGGCAAGACAGGAGCCAAGGGCACACAAGTTAAGGACACATTCACTTCTTAGGTCGTGCAAGTGCAGGTCAGGCAGTTCTTCTCTTTGGAGGGTTAAGATGGGAAGCTGTTACACAGAAGGCTGAGTCAGGAGGACTGCTTGAGATCAGGAGTTTGAGGTTGCAATGAGCTATGATTGCACCACTGCATTCCGGAGTGAGACCCTGTATCTGTATAAAAAAAAAAAAAAGAGAGAAGCTGGGACTGAGCCTGAGGCTGCCTGGCCAGAAGCAGAGGTAGAGGGTAACCCTTGTATGTCAGGGTACAATCAGGAGACATATCACACCACTTTTTTGTTGTTGTTGTTGTTGTTTGTTTTGTTTAACAGGATTTAATAGAATTAATTGTTAATTAGGTAACTGAAAAGGCAAACTTGATAGAACTCTAAGGTATCATGGAAGTAGTAACTGTAAGAAGTAGCCACCACTCCTTGGGATAGGGGAGCAAAAGGAGGAGGTGGGAAATATTAAAACGGAGAGGGTCCTGAGGGCTGAGACCCAAACCTCTGAGGAGCAGGTGCTACTCTTCTGGTGCTGGTGTCTCAAGGAGCACCATGAGGCTGGTTCTACAAGTGTTGAAATTGCAAGCTAGACTCAGCAGCTGCTACGGGAGCTGCTGCAGCTGGGGTCAATGTTGCTGGGGTAACACTCATAGAAATGGGAAGAAATGGAGACCGACAAGGAGGAAGTCCCTGCTTCCCCCTCCAGTCCCGTGGTCTCCCTCTAACGCCCCCTATCGGCAGAGCCTAGCAAGGAGTCACAGACAAAGCAGGAATTTGGTTTGCAGAGCCCCAGCCCCAGTGGAACAAAGCTGAACACAGAAGGATAGGTTTGGAGCTCTCCCTACGCTGAAGTGGAGGGGATTGCACAGAGACATGAATACAAGGATTAGGGGCAGATTGGGAGCCATTTTAGACGCTGCCTGTCACAGTTGCCTTTCTCACTATGACCCTGGCGATAGTTGCATTGACTTTTTTAAGAGTAGTAGATAGCCATTCTGCACGAATAACAAACTATGAAGGCTCAATTCATGTTGAGTCTCCTGTTCTAACCAAATTACACTTTATAACAAAGTTAATTTAAGGCACATATAATGATACACATAAGCATTGTGACACCATATGGTAATTAGGCATCGTGTGGCAGAAAGCTCACAGAAATGACTGTAATTAGTATTACTTCTATGCAGCCAAACCCATTTAACTTTTTATAGTCCCATTTGTTTGGGTCGCCAGTATCAACAGCCTCCACGTTGATAGTTTTCTGCAGTACCACCTACCATTTAATTATCACCCCACATGCAAACTCTGACACTCACATAAACTAAATTACAAAGATCCTAACTAGTATCACGCAATCACTGGGTGCTCTGCCTCTGCCTCCTTCTTTCCAGTGTTTTCCATTTCTCCCTATTCCCCAAATGAAAATTGAACAGGAGGAGGCCTGAGGTAGTAACAATTGGATCAGGAGGCTGTTCAGAGGTGACAACATGCTAGCAGCCCTCTCTCTTGGCGCCTCCTTGGCCTTGGCGTCCACTCTGGCAGCACTTCAGGAGCCCTTCAGCCCGCCACTGCACTGTGAGAGCCCCTCTCTGGGCTGGCCGAGGCCAGAGCTGGCTCCCTCTGCTTGCGGGGAGGTGTGGAGGGAGAGGCGCCGGTGGGAACTGGGGCTGCGCGAAGCGCTGGTGGGCCAGTGCGAGTTCCAGGTGGGCGTGGGCTGGGCAGGCCCTGCACCCGGAGCAGCCGGCTGCCCCGCCGTCGTAGCTGGCTGCAGGCAGTCAGGGGCTTAGCACCCGGGCCAGCAGCTGCAGAGGGTGCGCCGGGTCCCCCAGCAGTGCTGGCCAGCCGGGCGTCGGCTGCCTCCCCGTGGGGCAGGACTCGGGACCTGCAGCCCACCATGTCCGAGCCTCCTCCACCGCCGTGGGCTTCTGCACGGCCCGAGCCTCCCCTACAAGCGCCATCCCCTGTGCCACGGCGCAGGGTCCCATCGACTGCCCAAGGGCTGAGGAGTGTGGGTGCACGGTGCGGGACTGGCAGGCAGCTCCGCCTGCAGCCCCAGTGTGGGATCCACTAGTTGAAGCCAGCCGGGCTCCTGAGGCTAGTGGGGACTTGGAGAACCTTTATGTCTAGCTAAGGGATTGTAAATACAGCAATCAGCACCCTGTGTCTAGCTCAAGGTTTGTAAATACACCAATCAGTACACTGTATCTAGCTAACCTAGGGGGACTTGGAGAACTTTTCTGTCTAGTACTCTGTGTCTAGCTAAAGGATTGTAAACGCACCAATCAGCACTCTGTGTCTAGTTCAGGGTTTGTAAATACACCAATCAGTACTCTGTGTCTAGCTCAAGGTTTGTAAATACACCAGTCAGTACTCTGTATCTAGCTAACCCAGTGGGGACTCGGAGAACTTTTCTGTCTAGCACTCTGTGTGTAGCTAAAGGATTGTAAATGCACCAATCAGCACTCTGTCAAAATGGACCAATCAGCTCTCTGTAAAATGGACCAATCAGCAGGATGCGGGTGGGATCAGATAGGGAATAAAAGCAGGCTGCCGGAGCCAGCCACCTGCGACCCACTGTGGTGCCCTTCCACACTGTGGAAGTTTGGTTCTTTTGCTCTTCATAATAAGTCTTGCTGCTGTTTACTCTTTGGGTCCATGCCGCTTTTATGAACTCTAACACCGCTAAGGTCTGCAGTTTCATTCCTAAAGCCAGCGAGACCACGAACCCACCGGGAAGAACGAACAACTCCGGACGCACCACTTGTAAGAGCTGTAACACTCTCCGGTAAGGTCTGCAGCTTCACTCCTGTCAGCGAGACCACAGACCCACCAGAAAGAAAATGCTCCAGACACGTCTGAACATCTGAAGAAGCAAACTCCGGACACACCATCTTTAAGAGCTGAAACACTCACCGTGACGGTCTGCAGCTTCATTCTTGAAGTCAGCGAGACCAAGAACCCACCAATTCCGGACACGCTGTGACCTGGATTTCCTTAAGAAAGGTGCTGATATATTAAAGGGCCTGGTAAGAACAGTTTAAACTACTCTCATTTCAGAATGGTGTACTTAAATTATTAAAGCAGGCAGCCCATAGGTCTCGCCTCACAAGTTGCAGATTGCTTGGGGGTAATTTTAGTAGGGAATAAAGTCTTTCAACTTTCAATAACAACAAAAAAGTTGGCTGGGTGCGGTGGCTCACGCCTGTAATTCCAGCACTTTGGGAGGCTGAGGCAGGTGGCTCACGGCATCAGGAGATCGAGACCATCCTGTCCAACATACTGAAACCCCGTCTCTAATAAAAATACAAAAATTAGCTTGGGTGTGGTGACGCATGCCTGTAATCCCAGCTAATCGGGAGGCTGAGTCACGAGAATTGCTTGAATCCAGGAGGCGGAGGTTGCAGTGAGCCGAGATTGTGCCACTGCACTCCAGCCTGGCCACAGAGACTCCGTCTTTAAAAAAAAAAAAAAAAAAAAGTAAATATGCAAATCGAGGCAAGAGAACATGATAGTATATAATGAGCTCCAATTCTTTGGAAACTGTTGTTAGATCCTTTCTTGTATTGATGAGGAAGAATTAGGGCCAGAAGATGGGGAAACGAGAAAGGAAATCACCAGGGGCAGGGATGGGGTGGGACAAATTGGGGAACTGTGAACTAGAGACCTACAAGGTAGGGTTGCCAGATAAAATACAGGATATCCAGCCAGATTTAGCAAATAAAAAATATGGGACTCAGTTAAATTTGAGTTTTAGTTACACAGTGAAAAATATTTTAGCATAAATATATCCGATACAATACTTGGGACATACTTATTCTAAACATTATTGTTGTATATCTGCAGTGCAAATTTAATAGAGAGTCCTGTATTTTTATGTGCTAAAGCTGGCAACCTTACTACAAGGTTGAGTTCTCACTTTTGTCCTGGAACTTGTTTTGTCATTATCTCTGAGGGTAATGTTGCTGTGGGGCCAAAGGGACTTCATGCCCTTTTGGATAGCCATGGGTCTGACATTCATCCTGCCCTCACCTCTCTGCCTCCTGCCTCTGGCCCCTCAGGCCTCAAAGCCCCTATGCCATCAGACACAGGGCAGCATGATGCAGGAGAAGATTCTGCATACTCATTTGAGGCCCGCCTGACCCTGTCTCCCTCACGTGTTCCATAGCACTTGGCCCCACCCTCACCTTCTGGAATGTTGTGCCTCCAAGTCTCTAAGCACCACAATGTGTGTGTAAATCTAGCATGATAGATTTTGAGACTAAAGGGGGACTCTGGGTATGGATTTATACATGGGCAAAATTTTTATTGCTGAGCAGTTTGTGTTAAATGGGATTTAGTTTGCTCCTTGGTGATCAGTGTGGGAGGGTAGTTGGAAATCTACCCCTGATTATCCTGAATGGGTACACCGGGCTTCTCCTGAAGTTGCTCTTTCAGATTTTACAGTATCATGGATCCTATTTTAGTGGTCAAGTTTTGGGACTAGCAAAGCAGATAAGGCTACACGGAGTATTCACATTTTCATTGTGGAAGGAGAAAACAAAACTTGTGACTCCAAGATTTCTAATAAACCAGAAAAAAAATGGGTTCCATTAAATGCTAATCTCTTCATCTACTTTTCTCTCTATCCTTCTATCTAATTGCAGTATGGGTGAAACTATTGCCCACTACTGGGAGAAGGCTGTTTTCTTTGCCAGTTGTCCAAACAATGGAAATTTCCTGCATTCTTTGCTGTAGTTTCTCAAAGTTAATGGGCATATGCTGACTTTTAAAAAACTAGCTGTTACTAGGAGTGAAAAGAGTTACAAGAGAAAAAATGCTTATCTTCAGACTCTCCAATGTAGGCAAAAAATTCTTTCAAAAGAAATGAATACCAATGACAAAAATGCCCATGCTGTTCTTCATAAATTTGGACCCTGGTTCTCATACTGCAACTTACCAGATCCCAGATGTAATGCCAGGACAGGGAGGATAAAAGGAGAAAGGCAGGATCTAATTATTAGTGGTTCAATGTTGTCTCAAATGGTTCCTGCTGCCGGGCTAACCTCATCCTCCATTTCTCCCTCCTTTTCCCTCTGCTCTGACAACCTGAGCTATTCATTGCCCTCTGAGTACTGAAGCTGTTTCCCCGCTCTGTGCTCATACCCTTGCTGCCCTCCCACCATTTTTTTTTTCCTTGAGACAGAATCTCACTCTGCTGCCCAGACTAGAGTGTAGTGGCATGATCTCTGTTCACTGCAACCTCCACCTCCCAGGTTCAAGCGATTCTCCTGCCTCAGCCTCCTAAGTAGCTGGGACTACAGATGCATGCCACCGTGCTCAGCTAATTTTTGTATTTTTAGTAGAGATGGGGTTTCACCATGTTGGCCAGGCTGGTCTCGAACTCCTGACCTCAAGTGATCTGCCTGGCTTGGCCTCCCAAAGTGTTGGGATTACAGGCGTGAGCCACTGCACCTGACCCATTGCTGCCCCATCTGTTCAGCTATTCCCATTTCATTTAGCTGACTACTTCCTAACCTTTAACATTCAACGTGGGAAATGTCTCGCCCAGGCAATCCCCCATCCTGGCCCTTCCAAGTTGAGTAATGTGTCATTCCAATGTGTCCTCCATAGAGGTTGCTATGTGTTCCCATAGCAACCTCTGTCAAGCTCCATCATCGTGTGAACCACAGTATGACTACTTGTTGGTTTTGGTCTCCATCTCCTTTGTGGTGTCTGAATACCTTGAGGTCAGAGGCTGTGTCTTGTTCATCCTGGGGCACCTAAATTCAGTGTAATGCCTGGTTCACATCAGGCAGGTGGGTGCTCAGTGGATAGCTGGGGTACAATGACTTTGAAATCCTTGATAATAAATTCTAACATGTTGGCTGGAGGACCTCAGCTTAATCAAGCCCATCTGAGGTTTGTGACAATAGTAACATGGGCCTGTGCACTATTTTCAAGATTTTCAAATGACCATTGGATATCACACATTTACCTGGGGTAAGAAAGTTTCTTGATAAAAATGCCCTCTTGCATTATTTCTGACTAGAATTCTATTAACCCTCTCTGATGACCCCAGTTCTTTTTTTTTTTTTCATGAAGAACAGTAGATGTAATTGGCTGCTAGTATATACTTGTCCTTTAAAAAAAAAAGTCCAAATGATCACTTAAATGCAATTTCGGGGGGGAATGGGGAAGGGTAAGTAAAACCACCACTTTGTTGCACATAACAAATAAATGTTTTCTTTGGTGGTGAAAAGGTGAGATGCCAACTTTATGTCATTATTCGTTTACTTACTCAAATTTATTGAACACCTGTTACATACCAGGCATGGTTTCAGGAGCTCCAGAAATGTACGTGCTCCATATATGTTATTGAATAGTGAGTGATCCTCTGCCCACCATTCTTCTTGTCTAAAGTCAGGGCAGTTCCTGCCAGTGTGGATCACAGGGCTGGGGAGGAGAGAGAGTCAAAAGCTGATTTCCTTGCAGAGTCTGGCAGTGAGAGAGGGTTCAGGGCCTCAGGGACTGGGTGAGTGAGCATCATGCCTCAGCCACCCCTTTCAAGGCTTCATGTTTGGGCTGTTTATTTTCTGTGCTTATGGGAATCTGAGAACAGACTTGGTTGAATTCATTCTTATCACTCAGCTGCACAATAATTTCTGGGCAAAAGGAAGCTTCTAATTAAGAGTTCAAATCCCCCAGAAGCCATATGCCAAGCCACATATGTGACAAAATCCCTGGCTGCCTTCTCTGGTATAGGGACGATAACAGCTAACTGGCGTGCTGCTCTGGGCCAGCTGGGCCTTTAACTCAAACAAAACAACAATCACAACAACTACAAAAATCTGCTGCAGCTGCTGGTTTAAGGGATGGGTTATTCAAGGGCCCATCTCCCACCAGCTGCTTTGCATCTTCTCTTTTGTTAGGACCTGAGATATTTAAGGTCATTGAAGACTCTGGGCCTACTTTATATCAAATATCTAAAATTCTGCTCACATTCCACATTAGGTATAGTATATTTTGCTCTTACTCTAAAACATTTGAAAGAGTTTTGTTTCAGTTAGCTAATGCTGTGTAACAAGTCACTTCAAAAACATAGTGGCTTACAGCAACAATGTATTATATTTCATGGCGTGGGTTTCTTCAGCTTCAAATGGTGTTAGCTGGGAACAGTGGGTGACTGCATTCATCCCAAGTTTCAATCAACAGCTCAGCTGAGGTGGAAATGTCTAAAATACCTGGGCTTCAGGAGTCAGATGGATCTTGACTGGGATTTCAGCTGCAGGCCTTCATTCTTCTCCACATGGGCCTTCCCATGTGGCTGCCTGGGCAACCTCACAGCGTGGTGGCTGATGTCCAACAAGAACTGTTTCAAGAGCAAGCATTCTAAGAGGGAGGAAGCAGAAGCTGCCAGGTCAATTAAGGGCTAGTCCTGGAATTGGCATGGTACCGCTTCCTCTATATTAGTCAAGGCAGTGGCAAGCCCAGCCCACAGTCAACATGGGAGGGAACTATACAAGGGCATGAATACTGGGGAATGTGTTCATCTGGATCATCAAAATAACAGTCTGTGGCAAGTTTTTATTATTTTGGTACTTAAAAAAAAAACCAGAATTACCATGTGCTCCAACAGTTCTACTTCTGGGTGCATACCCAAAAGAACTGAAAGCAGGGATGTGAACAGATATTTGTAGACCCATGTTCATAGCAGCATTTTCACAATAGCCAAAAGGTGGAAACAACCCAAGTGTCCATTGCTGGATGAATGGATAAAGAAAATGTGGTATTGTCTTAGTCCATTCAGGCTGCTGTAACAGAATACCGTAGACTGGGTGGTTTATAAATAACAGACATTTGTTTCCCACAGTCTAGAGGCTGGGAAGTCCAATATCAAGGCACCAGCAGATTCCGTGTCTGGTGAGATCCCTCTTTATAGAGAGCCATCTTTTCTCTGTGTCCTCACGTGGTCGAAGGGGTAAGCAATCTCTCTGGTGTCTCTTATATTAATATGAGGAACCTAATCCCATTCATGGCCCTTACAATCCAATAACTGCCCAAAGGCCCCACCTTCTAATACCATCACCTTAGGGGTTAGGGTTTCAGCATAGGGATTTGTGAGGGAGGCAAGCATTCAGACCATAGCAGGCACATACATACAATGGAATATTGGTCAGTCTTCAAAAGGAATCCAATTTGGACACATGCTACAACATGAGTCACCCTTGAAGACATTATGTTAAGTAAAATAAGCCACACACAAAAGGACAAATATTGCATGATTCTACTTATATGAGGCACCTAGAGTAGTCAATTCATAGAGACAGAGAGTGGAATAGTGGTTGCTAGGGGCTGCGGAGAGAAGAAAATAGGGAATTATTGTTTAATGGGTACAGAGTTTCATTTTGAAGAGATGGAAAAGTTCTGAAGATGAATAGTGATGATGGTTGCACAACAGTGTGAATGCGTTTAATGCCACTGAACTACAATGCTCAAAATTGGGTAAAATGGTAAATTTTATGTATATTTTTATCACCATAATATTTTTATTTTGAATTTTATAAAAATAAAATGTTCATTTTATTTTATTTGTTTTGAGATGGAGTCTCTCTCTCTCACCCAGGCTGGAGTGCAGTGGTGCAGTCTCGGCTCACTGCAACCTTCACCTCCTGGGTTCATGCCATTCTCCTGTCTCAGCCTCCTAAGTAGCTGGGACTACAGGCACCCGCCACCATGCCTGGCTAATTTTTGTATTTTTAGTAGAGACAGCGTTTTGCCATGTTGGCCAGGCTAGTCTCGAACTCCTGACTTCAAATGATCCACCTGCCTCGGCCTCTCAAAGTGCTGGGATTCCAGGCACGAGCCACCGAGCTTGGCCATTCATTTTATTTTCTTGTATTTTTATTTTTATTATATTTATAACTATGTAAGAGTTCAGTTGAGCTGCAATTTACTATTTCTTTGCTATTCAAAGTCCAGGGACTAAAAGCATTGGCGTTACCTGGGAGCTTGTTAGAAATGTAGACTCTCAGGCCTCACACCAGATCTACTAAATCATAATCTGTAGTCCGACAAGATCCCCAGGTGTTTTGTATGCTTATTAATGTTTCAGAAATGCTGAATTACTTGATATCATCCTGGTTTAGTAAACATTTATTGATTTTAATTATGTAATTTTCTGTTTTGCAATTTGGGGTCATTATACATTTTTCAAGCCCTCAAAAAATTTTATAGGATTTTGAGACGCTCTCAGGCCCTAGACACCATGTCTAGAATGCCCAGGAGATGAATTTCATAAATTTTGCACATAGTCACATCCCTTTTGTCTCTAATTCCTGACTTTCTCTTCCGTAGTTACAGTTCTTCAGATCATCTATCTGGTTTTTACACGAGTTCTTCTCTGAGATGCTGCTAAGATGGCTCTCTAGGCTTTTAGAACCACAGCCCATGGAAAAGGGAGCCCCGCCCTCAATGCAGACCCAGGTTTCTCTCTAGGATGCCATATCCCAGACCCGTATAACCTTATTGCTGCAGTTACTAATTACTAAAATCAATCGTAAAGCTTCCTACTGAAGAAAACTTCCTAGTTCATTTTTTCTTTATTTACTGAAGCATAATATACGTGCAGAAAAGTGCAAAAAAAAAAAAAAAGCTTACAACTCAATACATTTTAATACATTAGCACTCTCTTATAACCAACCTTCAAATCAAGGAATAGAATGTTAACAGTACCCAGGAAACCCTCTGTGTCACTGCTACTCCATCTCCTACAAGTTAACCACTATTTGGACTAATAGCATAGATTACTTTTAACCAGTTTTTTTCTTTATATAAACACAATGCCATAATATATTCTCTTTTGTGTCTAACTTCTTTTGTCCAACTTTACATTTATGAGGCTCATTCATATTGTTTTTGTATTCTTATTGTTGTACAGTGTTCCATTGCATGAATTTACTACAATTTAAATTCATTATATTATTAATGGGTATTAGGGCAATTTCCAGTTTGGGGCTATTACAAATAGTGCAGCTAGGTACATCTTAATACTTTTGTCAGGGAAACACATGCCACGTTTCTGTGGGAATTAGGAGTGAGATTGCTGGGTCATAATGGGGTGTCGGTGTTTAGCTTTAGTGATACTCTCAAGCAGTTTTCCAAACTGTAAGCTTCATTCTTAATGTAAAATGAATGTTCCTGCCCCTGTTCTATCCCTTCCTAAGAGTTGTGACAAATCTCAAACAGGACATTACTTTCACATAGAAGGTTTATGAATTTCTGCCAAAACATTGGTGCTCACATTTCAGAATAAATAAATGCATCCATGCAATCCTCACCAGCGGCAGATTGAAAAAGCAAAGAATCCAGACGACAGCCATAATGCTGAGATGCTAAGATGGTTTTCTTTGTTGCCTAGAGCACTGGGAGTCTTTTGCAAAAGCTGCTGCCAATCAGGCTTGCCTATCTTTGCAGGGCTAATTAACAGCACTTGGGCAAGCAAGGGGGCGGACGCCTGCACGATGATGCGAATGGAGCCATCCCAAGGCTTATGACTAATTATAAACACAAAGCACTTAAGGGCCGAGATTAATAATGAAAAAAAAAAAAAAAAAGCCAAAACAAAAAGCTGAAAAACCTCTTCAGAATTCTAATGCCAGCATGTTTGTGATTGCGTGGCTCAGGGCAGGGGTGCTGGCAAAAATCTCTGTACTAAATCATACAGTGCCTATGTCATGCAGCCAGCCTCCTAGTCATGTCACAAAGGAAGGGCTTCCTTTGTGTCATGCAGGATTTCAGGGGTGTGTCAGCTCCATTTCCAGGGTGCGCTAGGCCCTAGCATGATAAATCTGTTATTCCCTTGCCCTTCTTCAGCGTGGAAGAGCAGATTGGGGTACTCCAGGCCCCTACAGGAGTGGGTGGGGTGGGGTTGTATGTGCAAGCTCTGATCCCCTTAGCTACAAACCACAAATAATCCATAAAGTATGCAAATTAGCTCCCAATTAATAGCACTTATTAACATCTTGAACTGTGTAAGGAGAAGCTGTGTTTGCCAGAGAGTAAAGCAACACTCGTGTGCCTCATTGCAAAACACGTCTGATCGGGCGAAAAACCCTGTACTTGCTGGGAGGGAAGAATGAAGTTGAAACTGAAAGGCTGCTTTGGTGCCCTCAGGTCATCTGGAAAAGTGTCCACACAGTTCAGGCTGGAGGATTAATTTGATGTGAGATGAAGAATCAGATGAGAATGAGTTTCCCTGCTTCCTCTTTCCTTGGGGCACTGTTTGGTCCAGGCCCTAATGAGTTCTGAATGTACAACAACATGTCCTCCCACCAGCCTGTGAGAAGAGAACAGGACAACCCAATGCCCCCGGAAAACTGGAAGCAAGGGTCAAGGATTGAGGCGAGGGTGGTGGGGGAAGGGAGGAGAAAACTATTACTTTAAAAAAGTGGTGAAAAATTGTTTGCCATTATCTGTTATTTTCTTCCTTTTTAATAATAGCCATTCTAACTGGTGTGAGATGGTATCTCATTGTCATTTTCATTTGCAGTCTCTCTGATGATTACTTATGGTGAGCATTTTTTAACGATTGCTGGCCACTTGTATGTCCCCTTTTGAGAAGTGTCAGTTCATGTCTTTTGCCTACTTTTTAATGGTTTTTTTTTTTTTTCCCTTGTTGGTTTGTTTAAATTCCTTATATATTCTGGGTATTAGTCCTTTGTTAGATGCATAGTTTACAAATATTTTCTCCCATTCTGTTGGTGTCTGTTTACTCTGCTGATAGTTTCTTTTGCTGTGTGGAAGCTGTTTAGTTTGATCAGGTCTCACTTGTCAATTTTTTTTGTTTCATTTGCTTTTGAGGTCATCATAATTTTTTTGCCTAAGCCAGTGTCTGGAAGAATATTTCCTAGGTTTTCTCCTAGAATTTTTGTAGTTTGAGATTTTACATTTAAGTCTTTAATCCATTTTGAATTAATTTTTGTATATGGTAAATGGCCCAGTTTCATTCTTCTGCATATAGCCAGTTTTCCCGGCACCATTTTTTGAATAGGGTGTTTTTCCTCATTGTTTATTTTTGTTGACTTTGTTGAAGATGAGTCGGTTGTAAGTGTGCAGCTTTATTTCAGGGGTCTCTATTGTCTTCCATTGGTCTATGTGTCTATTTTTGTAGCAGTACCATGCTGTTTTCCTTACTGTGGCCTTGTAGTATCATTTGAAGTTGGGTAATGTGGTGCCTCTGGCTTTGTTGTTTTTTTTTTCCTTAGGATTGCTTTGGACTTTTTTTTTTTTTTTTGGTTCCATATGAATGTTAGAAAGTTTTTTCTAATTCTGTGAAAAATGACATTGGTAGTTTGATAGGAATAGCATTAACTCTTGTAGATTGCTTTGGGCAATATTGGCAGTTTAATAATATTGATTCTTCCAACCAATGACCATGGGATGCTTTTCCATTTGTTTCCATTTGTGTAATCTATAATTTCTTTTAGCAGTGTTTTGTAGTCCTCATAGAGATCTTTCACCTCCTTAGTTAGATGTATTCCTAGGTATTTTATTTTATTTTTGTGTGTGGCTATTGTAAATGGAATTGCATTCTTGCTTTGGTCCTCAGCTTGAGGGTTATTAATGTATAGAAATGCTACTGATTTTTGTACATTGATTTTGTATCCTGGGACTTTGCTGAAGTCACTTATCAGATCTAGGAGCCTTTTGGCAGACTATAGGGTTTTCTAGGTATAGAATCATACTGTCAGTGAAGAGAAATGATTTTCTTTTTTTCTATTTGGATGTCTTTTGTTTCTTTCTCTTGCCTGATTGCTCTGGCTAGGGCTTCTAGTACTATAATATGTTTAATAGAAGTAGTTAAAGTGGGCATTCTTGTCTTGTTCCAGTTCTTAAAGGGATTGCTTCCAGTTTTTGCTCATTCAGTATAATGTTGGCTGTTAGGCTGTCATAGATAGTTCTTATTATTTTGAGGTATGTTCCTTTGATGTCTAGTTTGTTGAGGGTTTTTTTTTGTTTTTTGTTTTTTAACATGAAGGGATGTTGGATTTTATCAAATGCTTTTTCAGAATCTGTTGATACAATCATATGGTTTTTGTTTTTAACTCTGTTTATGTGGTTAATCACATTGATTTGCTTATATTGAACCAACCTTCATCCCAGGAATAAAGCCCACTTGATCATGGTAAGTTAACTTTTTGATGTGCTGCTGTATTTAGTTTGCTAGTATTTTGTTAAGGATTTTTGTGTTTATGTTCATCAGGAATATTGGACTGTAGTTTTTGTCGTTGTTGTTGTTGTGTCTCTGTCAGATTTTGGTATCAGGATGATACTGGTTTCATAGAATAATTTAGGGGGGAGTTCCTCCTCCTCACTTTTTTGAGAATAGATTCAGTAGGATTGGTACCAGGTCTTCATTGTATGTCTGGTAAAATTTGGCTATTAGTCCATCTGCTCCAGGACTTTTTTGGTTGGTAGGCATTTTATAATGGATTCAATTTTGTTGCTCATCATTGGTCTATTTAGAATTTCTGTTTCTTCCTGATTTGATCTTGGGAGGTTGTGTTTCCAGGAATTTATCCATTTTCTGTGGATTTTCTAATCTGTGCACATAGAGATGTTCATAATAGTCTCTGAAGATCTTTTGTATTTCTGTGGGATTGGTTGTGATGTAATCTTTATTATTTCTGATTGTATTTATTTGGATCTTCTCTCTTTTCTCTTTGTTAATCTAGCCAGTAAAACTCTGTCTCCACTAAAACTACAAAAACTACCTGGGCATGGTGGTGGGTGCCTGTAATCCTAGGTACTTGGGAGGCTGAGGCGGAAAATTGCTTGAACCCACTAGGTGGAGGCTGCAGTGAGCTGAGATCATGCCATTGCACTCCAACCTGGGCGAGAAGAGTGAAACTCTGTCTCAAAAAAAAAAAAAAAATTGAGATGCCAAGATTCATTTGTTCATCCATTTATCTATTATGAATTTACTGAGCACAGAAGAACCATGTTAGGGGTGAAACCATCTGTAATGATGCTGTGGTTTGCTGATGGCAGATAGTTGTTCACCAAGGATTTGTTCTCTCCTTCCGTATAGTAGAGTGGTTTCTGGTAGGTTGCTGCCAAGTCAGGGACCACATGTGCCTCCCCCTTGTATCTTGTAAAGTGGGGTGTGATGTTATGAGTCCTTATCAATACAATGTGAGTAGAAGTGAAGTGTCCCGGCCAAGACTTAAAAAATAAAGTGTTTTAGAGCAGTTTTAGAGTCAGGCAAAATTGAGAGGGAGGTACAGAGATTTCCCATATACACCACGCTCCTCCATACACAGCCTCCTCCGCTATCAACATCCACCACCAGAATGGTAAATTCGTTATAACTGGTGAACCCACAATAACAATTGTTGTCACCCAAAGTCCATAGTTTATATTAGGATTCACTATTGGTGTTGTACATTCTATGGGTTTTGACAAACGTGTAATGACATTACCTATCATTATCATATCATACAGAGTAGTTTAACAACCCTAAAAATCCTCCGTATATCACCTATTCATCCTTCCCTCCCCCTAACCCCTAGGAACCACTGATCCTTTTACTGTCTTCATAGTTTTGACTTTTCCAGAATGTTATGTATTTGGAATCATAGTAGCCTTTTCAGATTGGGTTTCTTTCACTTAACTATGCTTTTTCGTTTCCTCCATGTTTCTTCATAGCTTGATAGCTCATTTCTGTTTTGTTCTGAGTAATAGTCTATTGTCTGGATGTATCACCATTTATTTATACATTCATTTACTGTATTAGTACATTTTCATGCTGCTGATAAAGACATACCCGAGACTGGGAAGAAAAAGAGGTTTAATGGACTTACAGTTCACATAGCTGGGGAGGCCTCCCCATCGTGGTGGAAGGCAAGGAGGAGCAAGTCACATCTTACATGGATGGCGAGCAGGTAAAGAGAGAGCTTGTGCAGGGAAACTCCTGTTTTCAAATCCATCAGATCTCGTGAGACTCATTCACTATCCTGAGAACAGTGCAGGAAAGACCCGCCTGCATAATTCAGTCACCTCCCACTGGGTTCCTCCCACAACATGTAGGAATTGTGGGAGTTACAATTCAAGATGAGATTTAGGTGGGGACACAGCCAACTATATCATTCTACCCTTGGCTCCTCCCAAATCTCATGTCCTTACATTTCAAAACCAATTTCCTAACAGTCCCCCAAAGCTTTAAGTCATTTCAGCATTAATTCAAAAGTCCACAGTCCATCATCTCATCTGAGACAAGGCAAGTCCCTTCCACCTATGAGACTGTAAAATCAAAAGCAAGTTAGTTACTTCCTAGGTATAATGGGGGTAGTGGCATTGGGTAAATATAGTCATTCCAAATGGGAGAAATTGACCAAAATAAAGGGGCTACAGGCCCCATGAAAGTCCAAAAATCCAGTGGGGCAGTCAAATCTTAAAGAGTCAAATCTTAAAGCTCCAAAATAATCTCCTTTGACTCCATGTCTCATATCCAGGTCACACTGATGCAAGAGGTAGGTTCCCATGGTCTTGGGCAGCTCCACCCCTATGGCTTTGCAGGATACAGCCTCCCTCCTGGCTGCTTTCATGGGCTGGCATTGAGTGTCTGTGGCTTTTCCAGGTGCATAGTGCAAGCTGTCAGTGGATGTACCATCTGGGGCCTGGAGAACAGTGGCCCTCCTCTCACAGCTCCACTGGGTAGTGCCCCAGTAGGGACTCTGTGCGGGGGCTCCAACCCCACATTTCCCTTCCACATGGCTTTAGCAGAGGTTCTCCATGAGGGCCCTGCCTCTGCAGCAAACTTCTGCCTGGACATCCAGGTGTTTCCCTACATCCTCTGAAATCTAGGCAGTGGTTCCTAAACCTCAATTCTTGACTTTTGTGCACTCATAGGCTCAACACCACGTGGAAGTTGCCAAGGCTTGAGGCTTGCACCCTCTGAAGCCATGGCCCTGAGCCCTACATTCGCCCCTTTCAGCCATAGCTGGAGTGGCTGGGATGCAGTGAACCAAGTCCCTAGACTGCACAAAGCACGTGGACACTGGGCCTGGCCCACAGAACCACTTTTTCCTCCTAGGCTTCTGGGCCTATGATGGGAGGGGCTGCTGTGAAGACCTCTGATGTGCCCTGCAGACATTTTACCCATTGTCTTAGGGATTAACATTTAGCTCTTCGTTACTTATGCAAATTTCTGCAACTGGCTTGAATTTCTCCTCAGAAAATGGAATTTTCTTTTCTATCATATTATCAGGCTGCACATTTTCCAAACCTTTATGCTCTGCTTCCCTTATAAAACTGAATGTCTTTAACAGCACCCAAGTCACCTCTTGACTGCTTTGCTGCTTAACAGTTTCTTCCACCAGGTACCCTAAATCTTCTGTCTCAAGTTCAAAGTTCCACAAATCTCTAGGGCAGGGGAATAATGCTGTCAGTCTTTTTGCTAAAACAAGAGTCACCATTGCTCCAGTTCCCAACAAGTTCCTCATTTCCATCTTAGACCACCTCAACCATTACTTCATTGTCCATATTGCTATCAGTATTTTTGTGAATGCCATTCAACAAGTCTCTAGGAGGTTCCAAGCTTTCCCACATTTTCCTGTCTTCTTCTGAGCCCTCCGAACTGTTCCAACCCCTGCCTATTACCCAGTTCCAAAGTTGCTTCCACATTTTCAGGTACCTACAGCAGTGCCCCACTCTACTGGTACCAATTTACTGTATTAGTCTGTTTGCATGCTGCTGATAAAGACATACCCGAGACTGGAAAGAAAAAGAGGTTTAATGAACTTACAGTTCCACATGGCTGGGGAGGCCTCACAATCATGACAGAAGGCAAGGAGGAGCAAGTCACATCTTACATTGGATGGCAGGCAGGCAAAGAGAGATCTTTTGCAGGGAAACTCCCATTTTTAAAACCATCACTTCTCATGAGACTCATTCACTATCACAAGAACAGTGTAGGAAAGACCCGCTCCCCTATTTCAGTCACCTCCCATCAGGTTCTCCCCATGACACGGGGGAACTGTGGCAGTTACAATTCAAGATGAGATTTGGATGAGGACACAGAGCCAAACCATATCACCTACTGAAAGACATCTTGGTTGCTTCCAAGTTTTAGCAATTATGAATAAAACTCTATAAACATCCATGTGCAGGTTTTTGCAGGAATGTAAGTTTCAACTCTTTTGGGTAAATACCAAGGAGTGCAATTGCTGAATTTTACTGTAAGAGTATGTTTAGTTTTGCCTTCCAAAGTAGCTGTATTATTTTGCATTTCTACCACAATCAATGAGAGTTCCTGTTGTTCCACATCTTCACCAGTAGTTGGTGTTGTCAGTGTTCTGGATTTTGCTCAATTCAGTATATAGTAGTATTTAATTTTTCTTTTAATTTGTGTTTCTCTGATGACATATAATATGGAGCACCTTTTCATATGCTTATTTGTCATTTGTATATCTTTGGTGAAGTGTCTGCTGAAGTCTTTGGTTCATTTTTTAATTGAGTTATTTTTTATTTTTATTTTTTAGGCAGAGCCTCACTTTGTCACTCAGTCTGGAGTGCAGTGGTATTATCTTGGCACACTGCAACCTCTGCCTCCAGGGCTTAAGTGATCCTCCCACCTCAGCCTCCAGAGTAGCTGGAACTATAGGTGTGCACCACCATGCCCAGCTAATTTTTGTATTTTTTGTAGAGACAAAGGGTTTTGTCATGTTTTGTCATGTTACCCAGGCTGGTCTTGAACTCCTGAACTCAAGCAATCTGCCTGCCTTAGCCTCCCAAAGTGCTGTTATTACAGGCTTGAGCCACCATGCCTCGCTGATTTTCTTAAAAAATCATTGAATTTTCTAATTCTTTGAATAGTTTAGATGACAGTCCTTTATCAGATACATCTTTTGCAAATATTTTTTTCCAGTCTGTGAGAGAAAATAATCTTTCTTCTCAAGCCTATGGCTTGATTTCTGTTTCTCTTGACAGTGTCTTTCACAGAGCAGAAACATTTAATTTTACTGAATACTAGTTTGTTCTTTCTTTTGTGGGTCATACCTTTGATGTTGTATCTGAAAAGTCATTGCCATACCCAAGGTCATCTAAGTGTTCTATATCATCTGTCCACTTTTTCTAGCACCATTTGTTGAAAATACTATTTTTGCTCAATTATATTTCCTTTGCTCCTCTGTCAAAGATCAGTTGACTGTATCTTTATCAGTTGACTCTATCAGTTGAGTCTTTCTGGGCTCTCTATTCTGTTACATTGATTTATATGTCTGTTCTTTCACCAATACCACACTGTCTTGATTACTGTAGCTTTATAGTAAGTCTTAAAGTTGGATATTGTCAGTCCTCTGATGTTGTTCTTCTCCTTCATTATTGTATTGACTATTCTGGGTCTTTTGCTTCTCCATATAAACTTTTGAGTCAGTTTGTCTACATCTATAAAATAACTTGCTGGGGTTTTGATAGGGCTTGGATTGAATCTATAGATCAATTTGGGAAGAACTGACATCTTGACAATATCAAGTCTTCCCATCCATGATCATGGAATATCTCTCCATTTATTTAGTTTTTCTTTGATTTCTTTTATCAGACTTATGTAGTTTTTCTCATTTATATCTTCTACATACCGATGTCCCCAACTTACGATGGTTTGACTTACAATTTTTCAACTTTACAATGGGGAGAAAATGGTACACAGTCAGCAGAAGCCGTACTTCAAATTTTGAATTTTGATCTTTCCCTGGATTAGTGACGTGATATTCTGTTTCAGTGCTCGACAGTGCAGTGGCTTCCAGTCAGCCACATGATCAGCAGGGTAAACAACTGATACAATCATTCTACTTTTCACTTTCAGTATGGTAGTCAATAAATTACATGAGGTATTTAACACTTTATTATAAAATAGGGTTTGTATTAGATAATTTTGCCCAACTGTAGGCCAGTGTAAGTATTCTGAGCACATTTAGGGTAGGCTAGGCTAAGCTATGATGTTTGGTAGATTAGATTAAATGCACTTTCAATTTAGGATATTTTCAACTTAGGTTGGAGTTGTTGGAACATAACCTCATTCTAAGTCAAGAAGCATCTGTACTTTGTAAGATTTATAACTAAGTGCTTCATTTTTTGGAGTGCTAATGTAAATGGTATTGTGTTTTAGTTTTAAATTTTACTTGTTCGTTGCTGGTGTACAGGAAAATGATTGACTTTGGCATATTAACTTTGTCTCTTGCAAACCTTGCTATAATCACTTTATAGTTCCAGGAGTTTTTAAAGATTCTTTCAGATTTTCTACATAGATGATTACGTCATCTGTGAACAAAGATAGTTTTAATTTCTTCTTTCTAATAAGTATACCTTTACTTATTGCATTAACTACTATTTCCAGTACAATGTTGGAAAGAAGTTGTAAGAGGGAACATCCTTGACTTGTTTCTGATTTTAGCAGGAAACCTTGGAGTTTCTTACCATTAAGTATAATGTTAACTGTTTTCTATAGATGTTCTTTATCAATTTGAGGAAATTTCCCTCTATTCTTAGTTTGCTGAGAGTTTTGTTTTTTAAATCATCAATGGGTGTTACATTTTGTCAAGTGCTTTTTCTACAGCTATTATTATGATCATGTAATTTTTCTTTAGCCTGTTGATATGATGGTTTACGTATTTGATATGTGATTATTGAACCAGCCTTGCATACCTGGGACAGATCCCACTTGGTTGTGGTATATAATTCTTTTTATACATTGTTGGTTCAATTTGCCAGTATTTTGTTGAGGACTTATGCATCTATGTTCATGAAGGATATTGGTCTGTAGTTTTCTTTTCTTCAAACACATTTGTTTGGTTTTGGTATTAGGGTAGTGGTGGCCTCATGGAATGAGTTAGGAAGTTCCTCTGCTTCTATCTTCTGGAAGATAATTGGTGTGATTTCTTCTTTGAATGTTTGGCAGAATTTACCAGTGGACCCACCTGAGCTCACCTGGTGCTTTCTGTTTTAGAATGTTGTTAATTATTGATTCCATTTCTTTCATAGCTGTAGACCTATTCAGATAGTTGATTTCTTCATGTGTGAGTTTTGGCACATTGTGTCTTTCAAGGAATTGGTCCATTTCATCGAGGTTATCAAATTTGTGGACATATCATTGCTCATAATATTCTGGGTTTTTTTTTTTTTTTGAGGCAGAGTCTGGCTCTGTCATCGAGGCTGGAGTGCAGTGGTGTGATCAAAGCTCAAGCAATCTGTCTACCTCACCCTCCTGAGTAGCTGGGACTACATGCGTGTGCTGCTATGTCTGGCTAATTTTTAATTTTTTTGTAGAGATGGAGTCTCACTAGGTTGTCCAGGCTGGTCTCCAACTGTTGGGCTCAAGCAATCCTCTTGCCTTGGTCTCTCAAAGTGTTGGTATTACAGGTGACAGCCACTATGCCTGCCCTTGTATTATTCTTTTAATGTCTGTAGGTTCTGTAGTAATGTTCCCTCTTTCATTTCTGATATTAGTAATTTGTGTCCTCTTTTTTCTTAGCCTGGCTAGAGAATTATTGATTTTATTGATGTTTTCTAAGAACCAGCTTGTTTTTTTTTTTTAAATTCTCTATCAATTTCCTGTTTTCAATGTCATTGATTTCTCTTCTAATTTTGTGTCATTTCTTTTCCTTTGCTTACTTTGGAATTAATTTGCTCTTCTTTTTCTAGTTTTCTGAGCGGGAAACAGATTTTCATACGTTGTATTAGCCAAAATATTTAAAAATATCTTCTCAGATTTCTTCTTGACCCATGTGTTATTCAGAAGTGTGTTGTTCAATCTCCAAATATTTTGGGATTTTTCAGCTATCTTTGTTATTGATTTCTAGTCCATTGTGGTCCGAGAGTAGACATCGTATGATTTTTATTCTTTTAAATTTGTTAAGTTGTGTTTGATGGCCTAGAATGCAGTCTACTTTGATGGATGTTCATGCAAGTTTGAGAACACTGTGTATTCTGCTGCTGTTGGATAAAACAGCTTATAGATGTTCGTTATATCCAATTGATTGATGGTGTTATTAAGTTCAATTATGTTCTTACTGATATTCTGCCTGCTAGATCTGTTTATTTATAATAGAGGGGTGTTGTAGCCTCCAATTATGAGAGTGGATTCATTTATTTCTCCTTGCATTTATATATGTATATATATATATTTGCATCGAATATATTGATGCTGTGTTATTAGGTATGTACACATTAAGGATTATTATGTCTTCTTGAAGAATTGACCCATTTATCATTATGTGATGCTTCTTCCTTTACTTTCTGAGACGGAGTCTTGCTCTGTCACCCAGGCTGGAGTGCAGTGGTGTGATCTCGACTCACTACAAGCTCCACCTCCCGGGTTCACGCCATTCTCCTGCCTCAACGTTCCCAGTAGCTGGGACTACAGGCGCTCGCCACCACGCCCGGCTAATTTTTTGTATTTTTAGTAGAGATGGGATTTCACCGTGTTAGCCAGGATGGTCTTGATCTCCTGATCTTGTGATCTGCCTGCTTCGGCCTCCCAAAGTGCTGGGATTACAGGCGTGAGTCACCGTGCCTGGCCTATGTGATGCTTGTTTTTATCTCTGATAGCTTCTCTTATTCTGAAGAGTATTCTGTATGAAATTAATATAAGTATGCCTACTTTTTTTGGATTAGTGTTAGCATAGTATAGCTTTTTCCATCCCTTCACTGTTCATCTACATGTGTCTTTATATTTAAAATAGATTTCTTGTAGATGATGTATAGTTGGATTTCTTGTTTTTGATCCACTGTTGCAATTTTTGTATTTTAATTGGTGTACTTAGACAATTGAGGTTTAAAGTGATTATTGTTATAGTTGGATTCATATCTATCATATTAATTACTGTTTTCTACTTGTTGCCATTGTCCTTTGTTCCTGTTTTTGTCTTCTACTCTTTTTGTCCCTTTTTTCATTTTATAGGAGTCTACTGTCTCTCCTTTCTTAGCATATCTGTTACACTTCTTGTTTTAGTGGTTACTCTAGAGTTTATAATGTACATTTACAAGTAATCCAAGTCTACTTTTATAAAATACAATACCATTTCATGGATAGTGGGAGTACCTTATAATAATAAAACAATTCCAATTCCTGTATTTGTTTCTTATATCATTGATGTCATTTATTTTATTTATACATAAACATACATAAGTGCACACACATGCACACACATATACAGCATACAATCAAATACATAGCTGCTATTATTCTCAACAAACTGTTGTCTGTTAGATAAATAAATAATTTTTTTGAAAAGGTTTTATTTTACCTTCACTAGTTCCTTCTTAGATACTCTTCCTTTCTTTAAGAAGTTCCAAGTTTCCTACCTATGTAATTTACTTATCTCTGAAGAACTTCTTTTAACATTTCTTGCAAACCAGATCTAATGGCAACAGATTCTCTCAGTGGTTTTTGGTCTGAGAAAGTCCTCATTTCTCCTTCACGTTTGAAGGATAGTTTTGCAGGGTGCAGAATTTTAGGTTGGTGGTATTTTTTCTCTCAACACTTTAAATATTCCACTTCACTCTTTTTTTTGTTGTTTATGTGGTTTCTGGGGAGAAGCCAGATATATAATTCTCATCTTTGCTTCTGTATAGGGAAGATTTTTTTCCCCTTTGTCCTCTTTAATTTTTTTTAATTTTTATTTTCTGCAGTTTGAATATGATATATCTACATGTAGGAGGTTTTTGTTTGTTTGTTGTTGTTTTTGGTATTTATCCTGCTTGGAGTTCTCTTCCTGGATTTTTGGTGTCTGACATTAATTTGGGGATAATTCTTAGCATTATTGCTTCAAATATTTCTTTGGTTCCTTTCTCTCTTTCTTCTCCTCTGGTATTCCTCTTAGACATATTTTATATCTTTTGTTGCTGTCTAGTCATGGATTTTTGCCATGCCCAGTCTACTAATATGCCCATCAAAGACATTCTTCATTTCTGTTATTGTGTTTTTGATTTTTTCTTATAATTTTCATCTGTCTGCTTACTCTGCCCAACCTTTATTGCATGCTGTCTTCTTTGTCTATTAGAACACTTAGCTTATTAATCATAATTGTTTTAAATTCCTGGCCTGATAATTCCAACATGTCTGCCATGTCTGAATCTGGTTCTGATTCTTTCTTTGTCTCTTCAGACTGTATTTTTTGCCTTTTAGTATGCCTTGTACTTTTTTCTTGATAGCCAGACATGATGTACTAGGTAAAAAGAACTACTGTAAATAGGCCTCTAGTAATGTGGTGGTGAGGTGTGGGTGGAGGGGAGGTGTTCTGTAGGCCTATGATTTGGTCTCAGTCTTGTAGTGAGCCTGTGCCTCTGGACTGTAAACTTCACAAGTGCTTCTTAGATGCCCCCTCCCCTTACTTGGGACAGGATGGCTAGAATGGGCTGAGGTTGGGCATTTCCATTCCCCTAGGTTATTTAGACTCTGAAAAAACTCCAATCATTTAGGCTCTAGTAAAATAGTTTCTCTTCAGGGCAGGCCTTGTTAAGAACAGAGTGTATTTCAGAATGGTTCCTTTTCCCCTCTCCTTGTTGAAAACATGAGGGGATTAAAAAAAAATTATTGTGAGAACCTGGTTGAGCTCTTAGTAGTAAAACTCACAAGAGTGTGGGGCTTCCCCTATGACTGGGTCCCCGTGGAGCTTTTAACTCTTAGTGTCCACACTGAGCCTTCAGCAGTTCATCAATTGCAGTTCATCAATTACAGTTCAGGTGTTCCTATCCTGGCACTAGTTCCTGAGATTCCTGCTTGTGGATTTCTACTACAGCAAGTTATGCTTCTTATGTTCTCTTTTCTGTCGCTTCCATTTTAGGGGCAGCAGTTTGCCCTGTGACCATGCTTCTCTAAGAAGAGTTGTTGATTTTTTAGTTTATTTAGCTTTTTACTTGTTAGGATGGAGTGATGACTTCTAAGCTTTTTACAGGAATAACTGTTGGTTATGACTTTTAATAGAAATCATAGCCATTTACATACTCATGAACCTTCAGGCCAAGACTTTTAAGAAGCGGACATTCCTTTTTCACTCTTTTTCTTCTCCTATCTACCAGTTGAATTTTAAAGAAGTCAGCCTGGATCTCAGAGTGACTACAGAGAATACATCATTCCTATCCCCCTTTCGGTATTACCAAGATCCATTTTGGCTTTTACAGGATTAAGTAATAAGCTATCATTGTGCTAAACCATTGAGATTTTAGGGTTTGTCTGTTACAACAGCTAGTGTGTTATGTAAACTAACATAACAGGCATTGCTTAGGGATGCTCCCTGGGGATCTCCATTTCTCTACTCATCATGGATGTTAAGGCAGGTATTGCAGACTGGCTCACTTGCCTCCATTCCAAACCTTTTATAGTATGCAAGGTAAACTGTAGAAAGGCAAAGATACTTTCTTATTCCCCCAGACACCCATTTTTAGTTCAGGTTTCACAGGAGACAGATTTTGCCAAGCAGATATACTTGTGTGAAATTTGGGAAACAGAAATGAACATAGTGAGGTGGAGGTTGTGCTTTCACTATTACTACTGTTTCTTCTGGCAAGCATGTTTGTGAAATTGAAAGTAGTAGGAAACCCACCTACAGAAGTGTAAGCAAATAGAAGCCTATTTTTCTCAGATAGCAAGAAGTTTGGATGTAGGCAAATATTTGGATTTGTTCATGAGTTTACCAATATCGGGATCAATCAGGATCAGTATCTGTACAGTTTTTTTGAATTTTCCTTCATGGTTACAAGACCATTGTTGGACCTGCTTTATTCAAGGCAAAACAAACAAAATAAAAACAGTAGAAAAGGAGAACAGTAACATTAACTATGTCTGTCTCTTTTATCAGAGGACAGGTTTTCCCAGAAGCCCTCAAAACTGGCTAACCCAAGATCTCACTGTCCAAATTTGGGCATGTTACCACCTGAAAATTAGGATTCTACTGGCAAGGAAAAAGGAGGGAAAGTTATGGGAGTGGCATAATGCATAGACCGCATAGTCTCTGCCCTCAAGGATCTAATTATGGCTTGTAGAGCAAAACATATGCATGGATATTTGAATAACAGTATGAGAGTTAAGAAAGAATATAAGGTAATAATAACATAAGTGACAGAGCAGACAATTTAGAGGAGATGGGCACTTCAGCACTCACATGCAGCCTGTCTCCATTTTAAGGAGAGCTGGCATGAAGGGATTCTGTGTTTTAGTTGGACCTGCAGGCAGCTTCTTGCTTGCTGCATGGTGTCATGCTGATGTCACCTGCCAGAGCAGAAGAGTGTTCTAAGAAAATGTCCAAATGAAGTGCCTTCTACAGGGTTGGGAGTGGTGGACTTAGCCTCATCCCAGGTGGATAAAAGGGCACTGTAGGAATTGAGGAAAGATTCCAAACCCAAGTCTAGAAGTTTATTTTGTGAGTAGAATGTTTCTCTGGATGCTGGAGACAGTAAAGCCAACCACTTCCCCGTAATTAGCCTAGGCCTCGTAAGTCACCCAGACATAATACCAAGCTCTAAAATTGCCTTCAGAGTAAGGGGCCAGCACCCTGGAGTTACTGGCACTTGCTTTTTTGGCACCAGATTTAATGACATTAATGATCCCAATTCCATATGGAGTTCCCTGGACTGTTTAGATAATGAATTTGCCTTATGGCAGCAGTGCTCCTTCTAATGAGGAATGAGTATTTTCTATACGTTTTTATTTTAATGTGGTGGCTTTTGTGATATAGATCCCTGGATCATGTGCTGTTCAAACTCAGCTTTAATTTTCTCAATAGCATGGTTCACCAATCCGTTGGGATGCTGGTTTAAACAAGGATAGAATTCTACAGAACTGCCTCTCCCATATCCCTTGGGCCCTCATTGTGCCTCAGGTCAAATTCCAACTGCCAGTATATGCATCTCTTGCCTGAGGGCTTTCTTTGAAATTATGGGAAGACTCTGTCTGCCCACTCTGCAGGTTGGAAGTGTCAGAAGATTAATGTCACCCTTCCTCTGGAATAGCTCTCAACCAAAGATTGATGGGACTTGATGGCTCCTCTAGTGGGAGAATGCTAAGACTTGTATTCTCCACTTTTTCCAGAGTGTCTTCCTAGCATTAAGCTACAGTAGCCCATGATGGTTGCTGGTTTACTAATACACCCTTGGTTGAAGAGATACCCCTTCCCTGTTTCACTTTCCCCTGCTCCTCTGCACTGATTTCCTCCAAGCAGGCTCACATTTCAAGCAAGGAACGTCAGTGTTATTAATTGACTCTGAAAAAGAAAAAGCCCTGGCAACCCCAAGAAGACCAAAAGAAAGGAACATGCCTATTTCCAAGTTTTATCAATGATGGAGGGAGGGTTCCACCCAGAGTCTGCCAGAGGGAGAAGTGCAAAGGGCTGATGGGTAACAAGCTATGAATGGTATTATAATAAGTATTAATAATTCTGCTCCTTTGCCACCCAAATAACAACTTTCACTCAAATCCTTGTCTCAGAGTCTGCTTCTTAGGGACCCAAGTTAATTCATGAAGATTGCTCAGATTTTTTCTTCTTGCAGACTGTTTTCGTTGTTGTTGTTTTTTACTACAACTGTCTCTTCTGTGATGAACATCCAAGTGTTTCAGAGGCAATATAACCTAAAGCGAGCCCCAGTATGTTAGTCATGAAAAAAGGACATTTGATTGGCTTTTCTGATGGACCCAAAGGAGAAACATGCACAAGGGACAAAATCAGAAAAAGGAACATAGCATGTTGATTCCAAGCTCTTTCTGGAGACCTCTAGGCCTGGTAAACTAGTTTATACCATGCGATACCCCTGGACCATGTCTACAGTATACACAGATCACATGGCCTCTTTGTGTCCTTTACAAAGGACACTCTAAAGTTGAGACCTCTTCAAAGCAGGAAGCAGCCACAGGTCTTGGCTTCCTCACCTCAAGGGGAATAAGATGACAGCATTCTAAAGAGACAAAGTCAAGAGAGACGTGTCTTAGTGGAAGCCCAAACATTTGTTTAAACTTTTAGCTCATCACCCCTAAACACTGTGACTTGACCCATTTATATTTGTTCTCTTTCCTTGGTGTACACTTGAAGGTGGTGACTCTGTTGGTTTGCAAGAGTTGCCATAACAAAGTACCACAAACTGGGTGCCTTAAATGACAGAAATTTGTTGTCTCCCGGTTCAGGAGTAAGGCATTAACGAGGTTGGTTCCTTCTGATGGCTGTGGGGGAAGATCTCTTCCATGTCTCTCTCCTAGCTTCTGGAAATTTGTTGGCAATCTTTGGTGTTCCTTGATTTATAGATGCATGACCCAGATCTCTGCCTTTATGTTCCCATGGTACTCTCCCAGTGTGTGTGTTTATGTCCAAATTTCCCCTTTGTATAAGGACAACAGTCATAATGGATTAGGAGCCTAGCCTACTCTAATATGACCTTGTCATAACTTAACTAATTATGTCTACAATGACCCTATTTCTAAATAAGGTCACATTCGAGATACTGGAGGTTAAGACCTCAAAACATGATTTTTTGGGGGACACAATTCAATGCATAACAGTGACCCAGGCAGGGAGTACAGTATAATGGTTAAGAAGTAGAACTTGGAGATGAAACTGACTTGGTTGAAATTTTAACTGTACTACTTACTTGCTCAATGATTTTGAGCAACCTATTTAATCTTTCTGAATTTTAGTTCCCTCATCTATACAATGGAGATGATAATAGCTACCTCAGAGAATTGTTGAGAGAATTAAATTCAGTGATGATTGTAAATGCAGAGTAAGTGAGAATAAATAACAATTCTTACTACTATTCATAGCCCCTTGCCCACCAGCGCTTTGCACTTTCATCTCTGGTAGAGTCTATCCGGGAAGCTCTTTGGGTCAGAGCTCTCTTTTCATCGTCAGTAAAACTTGGAAATAGCAGTGTTTCTCCCCCTTGATCTTCTTGGGGTTACCAGAACTTTTCCATTTTTAGAGTCAATTGATAACATTGATGTTCCTCACTTAATGTGTGGGCCTGCTGGGGGAAAGCAGTGCAGGCCCAGATAGGAGAGATGGTCTTTATAAATCAAAAAAACATACTCCACTCCCTAACCCTTTGAACTTTCCCTAGTATATCCTGCTGGAAAAGAGAAACCAGTTCTCAAATTTTAGTGCTCTTCTTTGGTCAACTTTAACCTCAAAGAGATTATACATTTTCATTATTTCATAGTACCTTTATTAACACAGGTGAACACTGTTTTTCATAGGCAGTCTTTTACTCTATGATACACAGAAGTACCCAGAATTTGCTGAATTGATAAACTGTCTGTCTAAAGACTTGGGCAAAATTGATGATCAGTAGACTTAGAGGGTCAGAGAGACACAAAGTTCCTTGAATATTAGGAGTCAAGAGGGAGATTCTTAGGCACTCAGAAAAGTTGTGGAGGGGTAGAGATTTAGGGGGAAAAAAAGGAAACATTTATTAACTATCTACTCTAAACAGAACACTTGGCAACGTACAGTGGCTGATGCCTGTAGTCCCAGCACTTTGAGAGGCCAAGGCGGGCTGATGGCTTAAGCTCAGGAGTTTGAGACCAACTTGGGCAACATGAAGAGTCATCATCTCTACAAAAAATACAAAAATTAGCTGAGTGTGGTGGTGCACACCTGTACTCCCAGCTACTTGAGAGTCTGAGGTGGGAGGATCATTTCAGCTTCAGAGGTGGAAGTTGCAGTGAATGGAGATCATGCCACTGCACTTCAGCCTGGAGGACAGAGTGGGACCCTGTCTCAAAGAAACAAAACAAAGCAAAACAGAAACAAAACAAAACAAAAACAAACCCAAGAACACTTGGCTTAGTGGTTTTTTTTTTTCTTTTTTTTTAAACCAGTTTTGCCACTGTCTTAATTGGCTATCCCCTCCGCTGTCTCTCAGAGCCTGGGTTTCCTGCCTCTAGGGAAAGCCATTCACATCTTCATGAGGAGAATGGAAAGCACGGTCTCCTGGAATTTCCCCTGTTTTTTGGAATTTTTGCAGACCACCTTCCATTCGCGCATGATGACCTACTGCTCCTTGCCTCTGCATTCTTAGCTCTTGGGCCTTCATTTGTCTCTCTCAGTTTCTGATAAAGGGACCTTCACCGCCATTTCCTTTGATGACCAATTTTGGGCATAGTTCTTTGACTTAACTGTCCTTTCCCTCAGCTGCAAGCCTGGCCCCATGCCCAGTGATCACCCCCCTTTCTGTTCCTGCTTTAAATAAGAACTATCTGGGATTCTTACTGTGGGGACCAGTTAGATGTAGCTTTACAACCATACTTATGTTTAGTCCTCAAAGATACTGGGCAGTGTGCTCTAGAAAGGAGTCTATCACTGTACAAATGGGAAGATCCTCTGGGTTTGGAGTCTTTTAACAAATGTTTTGGTGTTCACCAGAACTTCTGAAGTTGGCATGTAACTTTGTCTAGTGAGGTCACGCTGGGCCATCTCCATTTGTTTCTTCTCTGGACACACTTTGGATAGATCCTGCAAGATGGGGAAGGTGATCAAGTTAGAAAGACAACAAGGACATTTCTTCACACCAAATAACTTTATTGAATAAATCCCCTGTTGTGCATTTTTCTTAAGATGGTTGGATTCAGTGGTTTTACTGTAGCAGAAATGCTGTGGAAGAGGGGGTGGCATACGTATATTGGTGAGATATTACCACAATAATGCTGTGTAACAAACCATTCCAATAGTTAATGGCTTAAAACAATGTTTTAAAAAATATTTGTGACTTGGAAGGTCAACTACAACTTAGCTGGGCTGGCATTCTGTTCCAGTCTCCAGGTTGCAGGTTGGATTCAGGCAAGTTCTACATGTTTTAATCTGGGGCCCAGGCCAAAGAGGCAGTAGCTCTCTGGTGTAATCGTTCTCATCATAAATAACTAGAGTGCAAAAGAGCAGCCCAGAAATACAAATATATTTCAAGCCTCTGTTCATTTCACATGGTCCAGCCCAAAGTCAAGAGGTAGGTATCCACCCTCCATGAAGCTATAGCAAGATGGTGGATGATTCCACTACAGGAGAATGATATATTTGGACATGTAGCTTCAAATAAAATTTATTTATATTTGGGTATCCAAAGTAGCCAAAATAAATATCTATGTCATTGGAAACAGAGGAAGTGGGGAGAAGGTACGGTAAGTGAAGAGTTAGAATAGCAGCTTTACATCCTCAGGATACTAGGTATCTACAACTCTGTGTAGCTGTGTTGCTATATGTGTTTATGTGTTGGATAAGGAATTGCAAAGAAGGACATAAAAGTTGTAAAACTGCTTTAGAGTTCACTCATTAACTTCTGAAAAGACAGACAAATGCTAAAAGTGTATAAAAGAAGTATGAGGTACACAGAATTTCTTTTTTTTCATTTTGTTTGCCTAAGCAGTGTTTTTAAGGAAAAAGTAGTTATCATTAGCTAAGATGTTGCAAAGATATCAACTAGAAATTTCACTTACAGCTGCTCAGTCTTTTGGGTAATTAACAAAATGGGGTAGGAGAAGAAATTAATGGTTGTGCCAATATTTGTTGGCAATTTTGACTTATTCTTCGGTAGCCCCCAGTTGATAAAATTATCACTATTCAAAAAAAACTTACAGATAGTCCCTATCGTTGGGAAAAAAAAACCTGAGAGTGTCAGAGACCCTGAGAGTGTCAGAGACAACTACTGAAAGAATGCTGGGGTTTTTAATTTTTGTTTTTGTTTTAAATATAGCAACTTCATGTGGCTCAGTGCTCTGGGATACTTTTCTTCTGCCAGCATCCCATCTGTATTCAGACTGCTTCTGTTTGTCCTACCAACCACTCTGATTGTGTAGTTCACATGAGCAGCAGCATAGTCTTGAGACCCCCTGCTATACAATCTTCCTCATTTATTGTCTCAAGCCAAGATAAATTACACACTTTAGAACAAGGCCTTAACCGTAAATATTTAATGATTTTCACCTTCAAAGCACTGTGCAAGCATATGTAGTCTTATTTTGGGGTGATGATTTGCATCTCTAATCTTTTAGGACATAGTTTCTTTGTTTTTAAAATACTGTCATACCCTTTTTTATTAATCTTAATACAAAGCTGAGTTGTTTTCTATAATAGTTTTACTGATATATAATTCACATAACCATAACATTCACCCTTTTGAAATATGCCATTCAGTGTTCTTTTTTTAGTATATTCAGAGTTGTGCAATCATCATCACTATCTAATTTTAGAACATCATAACTCCAAAAAGAAACCCCATATCCATTAGGAGTCACTCCCCATTCTGCCTCACCCGTCCTATCTCTGGCCAAACCATATAGCCTTTGGCCATCACTCATCTATTTTCTGTCTCTGTACTGTTACCTATTCTGAACACATCATATAAATGGAATCATATAATACATGGCCTTTTGTGGCTGACTTCTTTCATATAGCATTATGTTTTTGAGTTTCATCCATATTGTAACATGTATCAGTACCTCATTCTTTTTTATTGTTAAATTGCATTCAGTTGTATGGATATACCACATTTTGGTTATTGATTCATCAGTAGATGAATATTTGGGTATATACTATGAACATGCATGTATAAGTTTTTGTGTGAACATATTTTTCCAATTCTTTTGGGTATGTTTCCAGGAGTGAAATTGCTAGATCATGTGATAACTTTATATTTAACATTAAAAAAAACTCCCAAACGTTTTTCTAAAGTGGCTGCACTATTTTATATTCCACCAGAAATGTGTAAAGGTTCCAGTTTCTCCACATCCTTGTCAACACTTGTTATTACCTGTCCTTTCAAGTTTAGAAATCTCTAAAATGTGAAATAGTATTTCATTGTGATTTTGCTTTGCATTTCCCTGATGACTAATTATGGCAAATATGTTTTCATGTCTTTATAAGTAATTCGAATATATTATTTGAAAAAGGGCCTATTGAAATCATCTACCCACTTAAAAATCCCTTTTGAGTTAATTTTTTATAAATGGTGTGAGGTAGGTGTATTAGTCCGTTTTCATGCTGCTGATAGAGACATACCTGAGAATGGAAGGAAAAAGTCGTTTTATTGGACTGACAGTTCCTTGTGACTGGGGAGGCCTCACAATCATGGCAAAGGCAAGGAGAGCAAGTCATGTCTTACATGGATGACAGATAGCAGGCAAAGAGAGCGAGAGCGTGTGGGCCGGGCATAGTGGCTCACGCCTGTAATCCCAGCACTTTGGGAGGCCTAGGTGGGCGGATCACCTGAGGTCAGGAGTTCGAGACCAGTCTGACCAACATGGCAAAACCCTGTCTCCACTAAACTTACAAAAAATTAGCCAGGTGTGGTGGCGGGTGCCTGTAATCCCAGCTACTTGGGAGGCTGAGGCAGGAGAATCACTTGAACCAGGAGGCAGAGCTTGCAGTGAGCTGAGATTGTACCACTGCACTCCAGCATGGGTGATAACATCGAAACTCTGTCTCAAAAAAAAAAAAAAAAAAAAAAAAAAGGGAGCATGTGAAGGGAAACTCCCGTTTTTAAAACTATCAGATCTTGTGAGAGTTATTTACTATCATGAGAACAGCATGGGAAAGACCCTCCCTGATGATTCAATTATCTCCTGCTGGGCCCCTCCCACAACACATGGGAATTATGGGAGCTACAAGATGAGATTTGGATGGGGACACAGAGCCAAACCATATTAGTAGGGGTCTGTCTTTATTCTTTTGCATATTGATATCCAGTGTCTCAGCACAATTTGTTGGAAAGACTGTTGTTTCCCCATCGAATTGTGTTGACACCTGTGTCAAAAATCAATTAATCATAAATATGAAGGTTTATTTGTAGAATCTCAATTCCATTTCAATGGTCTATATGTTTATTCTTACACCAGTACCACACCATTTGATTACTATAATTTTACAGTTTTGAAATTGGGAAATGTGAGTCCTCCCACTCTAAGAATGGAACTTCTACAGGGAGCTTCCAGATAGGTCAAATAGCGACAATTATCTGGGGATAGAGCTTCTGGAGGAACTCCACACCTGTTCTGTACCCTCCAGTGTCTATTAGGCTGCTGGTTTTCACAGCTATTATGGCTGTGAGGCTATTGGTTTTCACAGTAATTGTGGAGCCAGGGAGAAGGGAATGGGATGAGATCAAGCCACAAAGCTGCTAATTCTTACTAAGATTCAGCCATTTTTTCTTGAAATTTTTCCTGAATTTTTACAAACTTTTGGTTAATTTCCAGAGCTCTGAAAAAGTTGATTTTGCCAGTTTTTGCCAGTGTTCTGATTGCTTTATGGAAGAGTAGATTTTTGAAGGTCCTTATCCATCATCCTGGAAGTGCTACTTTTATGTTATTTTTAAAGAGATCCATGTGATAGATGGGAGTAGGAAACTAGGACTATAGGGCACCTGCAATTCCAAGTTATATTGTCAGTGTAACATGTAATAGATAAATATGTTGATACAGGGTGTACATGATGTCAGAAACTACTTGGGTATTTACACTTAGTTGTACAACAAAAGCCAAAGTCAATGAAATAATCATTTCTTGAGTAGCTGCTGTGATGAGATAAGCACTGTACCATAGAGAATAACAAAGATGAGTAAAACTGTATTATTTAAGATTCTCTCTGTAGAAGCAAACATAAACCTAGCTTGAACTTGTGTAGGCAAAAGAAAGATCTTTATAGGAAGAATTTTGGGGTGCCTTATGTAATCAAAGCCAAGGTTGGACAACCAGTCTTTGGGTAGTATGGCAATAAGGCTTTGAGATGGAGCCTCATATACTGGAACCAGGGCTTAGAAACCTCCAGTACTCTCTGTCTTCCTTTCATCTCTATTCTCTCTCTGAAGCTTCATTCCCTGTCATTGTGGGACAGTCTCCTTCATCTGACAGGAATGATGGCAGTGGCAGATTTCATCATTGATCCCAATTCTTCATCCTTCCATGGATCCACATTGTTTGCCATGTGATTTTGCAGTTCCTCCCACTGAAGGGGTAGAATGTATTCTCCATCTTGACTTTGGGAATAGTCATGTGACTTGGTTTAGCCAGTTGAATTAGGTATAAGTGACAGAGTTCTATTAAGAACTGTAAATGTTATGAGATTTTATCCTACTTATAAATATTCAGTTAGCATGCCACTATTTTATGGATGTAGGCAGAAGACATGAGATTCCTGTGACAGAAACAAAGGACTTTATTACTCATGACACAGCAAGCAGCATGAGCTTCATGTTTGCATCAGTTCTCCTTGCCTTCCACCAAATTGCATTAGGATGATGTGGAGGGACCCAGGTGGATGATGCATTTGCAGTATGTGTGTCAAGTTGAAGAACCCTGAGCTTAGGGAACCCAAATCTTTTATAATGGACAGTAAGCCTGTCTGACCTTTGTCCCAGGGGGAGTCGTTATCTTTATTATATTAACAATAAGCTTGTCTACCTTTTGCTTTAGGGGGAGACACTATCAAATCTCCTTGATCTGGAGGGTGACAATATCCCTATCTTCCAGGGCCATTTGCTATACAAAGTTTGGAACAAGGTGCAATCAATACCTTGCTAGCAGGATGTACAGAAATGTGAGAGATCCATGGAGAATTGTCCAACAACAAGTTCAAGTGTCTAAGCTTAGATCTTGAGATGCCTCACATGCTTCCACTTGCTTTCTTTCTCTTCCACCTGCCTCTATGGGAAAAACATTCCATGGCTAGCACATTTATCGCAGCAGGAGGATAAAAGACATGTGGAACAGAACTTCCCACATGAGCCTAGCCGGAAGCAACTGACTCTCAAATGACTCAAGGAAGCATGAACCAAATGAATGCTTCTGGTACAAAGTTCTTGTGGTTGTTTGTTATGCAGCAGTATCTACTGATGCAATGACCCCTGATGGCAACTCGGTTTTCCATTTTGTGTCTTCCATCACCCAAGAAGGACAGTCACGAGTAGTTTCTGGTTCTGGTAAAGACCTCTGATTGGCTCATCCCTAAATGTAAATTAACAAGTTAGCAGCCAGGCATGGTGGCACACGCCTGTAATCCCAGAACTTTGGGAGGCCGAGGCAGGTGGATTGCCTGAGGTCAGGAGTTCAAGACCAGCCTGGCCAATGGGAAGAAACCCTGTCTCTACTAAAAAATACAAGAAAAAAAATACAAGAAAAAAAAAAATTAGCCAGGCATGGTGGCACACACCTGTAATCCCAGCTACTTGGGAGGCTGAGGCAGGAGAACTCGGGAAGTGGAGGTTTCAGTGAACTGAGATTGCACTGCTGCACTCTAGCCTGGGCAACAGAGCAAGACTTCATCTCAAAAAAACAAAACCAAAAACAAACAAGTTAGCCTAATAGGCATGGTGGCTCATATCTGTAATCTCAGCACTTTGGGAGGCCAAATGGAATCACTTGAGGCTAGAAATTTGAGACCAGCCTGGGCAACATAGTGAAACCTCATCTCTACCAAAAAAAAAAAAAAAAATTAATGTAAAAAAATCAGTAGCATATCTATACACCAGTAATATTCAAGCCGAGAGCCAGCCAAATCCCATTTAAAATAAGAACACAGTGCCACAATACAAGAGGCACACACACACAAAATACCTAGGAATACATCTAACCAAGGAGGTGAAAGATCTCTACAAGAAGAACTATAAAACATCACTGAAAAAAACACAGATGACACCAACAAGTAGAAAAGAATTCTATGCTCATTGATTGGAAGAATCAATATTGTTAAAATGGCTATATTGCCCAAAGCAATCAATAAAATTTAATGCTACTCTTATCAAACTACCAATGTCATTTTTCACAGAATTAGACAAAGCTATTCTAAAATTAATATGGAACCAAAAAAGAGCCTGAATAGCCAAAGCAATCCTAAGCAAAAAGAACAAAGCCAGAGACATCACATTATCTGACTTAAAACTATACCATAAGGCTAAACAGCATGGTAGTGGTTTAACCAAAACAGCATGGTAGTGGTACAAAAACAGACACATAGACCAATGGAACAGAACATAGAACCCAGAAATAAAGACACACACCTATGGCCATCTGATCTTTGACAAAGTTGACAGAAATAAGCAATGGAGAGAGGGCTCCCTATTCAATAAGTGGTGCTGGGGAAACCGGTCAATACGCAAAAGAATGAAAATGGACCCTACTATTCACCATATATAAAAATTAACTCGAGATGGATTAAATACTTAGATGTAAGACTTCAAATTGTAAGAATCCTAGAAGGAAGCCTAGGAAACACCATTGTGGACATCAGGCTTGGGAAAGAACTTATGACTAAGTCCACAAAAGCAATTGCAACAAAAACAAAAATTGACAAGTGGGACCTAATTAAACTAAAGAGCTTCTGCACAGCAAAAGTAACTATCAACAGAGTAAGTGGACAGCCTACAGAGTGGGAGAAGATATTGGCAAACTATGCATCTGACAGAGGTCTAATACCCAGACTCTATAAGGAACTTAAGCAATTCAACAAGCAAAAAACAAGTAATTCCATTAAAAAGTGGGCAAAAGACATGGACACTTCTCCAAAGAATTACGCAATTGGCCAAAAAACATGAAAAAATGCTCAACATCATTAATCATCAGACTGATGCAAATTAAAACCACAATGAGATACCATCTCACACCAGTCAAAATGGCCATTACTAAAAAGTCAAAAAACAGATGCTGGCGAGGCTGCAGAGTAAAGGAATTGCTTACACTCTGCTGGTGGGAATGCAAATTAGTTCAGCCACTGTGGAAAGCTGTTTGAAGATTTCTCAAATAACTTAAGACAGGACTACCATTTGACCCAGGAATTCCATTACTGGGTATATGCCCGAAGGAAAATTGATCACTTTACCAAAAGACACATGCACTTGTACGTTCATTGCAGCACTATTCGCAATAGCAAAAACATGGAATCAGCCTAGGTGCCCATCAATGGTGGATTGGGTAAAGAAAATGTATCCACTATAGAAAACTATGCAACCATAAAAACAATGTAATCATATCATTTGCAGCAACATGGATACAGCTAGAGGCCCTTATCCTAAGCAAGTTAATGCAGGAAAAGAAAATCAGATACCACAGATTGTCACTTATAAGTGGAAGCTAAACATTGGGTACTCATGGACATAAAGATGGCAACAATAGATACTGGAAACTGCTAGAAGGTGGGAGAGAGGAGTGGTGAAAAACTGTTTGGTACTATGCTTGCTACTTGGGGACGGGATCATTCATATCCCAAACCTCAGCCCCATGCAATATGCCCTTGTAACAAATCTGCCCGTGTACCCCCGATTCTAAAACAAAAGTTAAATTATAAAAATGGAGAAATGAATAAATAAATAGAAAAAATATTAGCTAGGCCTGGTGGTGTATGTCTGAAGTCCCAGCTGCTAGAAAGAGTGAGGCGGGAGGATTACTTGAGGCCAGGAGTTTGAGGCTGCAGTGAGCTAAGATTACCCAACTGCACTCCAGCCTGGATGATAGAGCAAGATCCTATCTGTTAAAACAAACAAACAAACAAACCTACCTCAGCCTGCTATAGTTCCGTGGCAGTAAGCCAATAAAATGTGCTAATGTAGTCACAGGAAAATATAGTCAATACTGTCATCACTATCACCATGTGAATGAGTAAGGGACAATTCCTAGGGAAGGAAAGAGGTGCTGGGCATCTAATACAGGCATTCATGGTGTAGGAGGGACAATGAGATGCTCTTCAAATAGAATGCAGTTGAGTTCTAGACATGTTATGCTAATTCAATCATTCCTGTGTATTTGTGTTTGTGTGTGTGTGTTGGGGGCCGGGAGGGGGGTGGTATGAAAGGCATGAATCTGCTGTTGACTCAGCCTCAATTCCAAGTCATCACTCCAAAGGTTAAGTCATTTGCTACACTAAGTATGATTCTAGGTATTTTTGGAACATCTATTTCATAATATATAATGGCATACATTACATATTTACTCATGCTTCTTCCTGTATAGGATTGGATTTCAAAAATCATATATACTGTCCTTTATGGAAAATTTTGGAAATTTTTAAGTGTAATTGGCTTGTCCCTTTTCATACTTTCGTAAACTCCTTCTCCAGAAATTAGATGTTTCTTAGAAAAGGGGAGAGAGCTGGGCATGGTGGCTTGTATCTGTAATCCCAACTACACTGGAGGTTTGAGATAGGAGGATTGCTTGAGGCCAGGAGTTTCAGACCAGCCTGGGCAACATAACGAGATCCCATCTCTGAAAGGAAAAAAAGAAGAAAGAAAGATGAAATGAAAGAAGGAAGAAAGGAAGGAAAAAAGAAGGGAAGGAAGGAAGGAGGAAAGGAAGGAAGGCAAAGAAAGAGGCAGGGGAAAGAACCTGAATAGGCAAAAATTGTTTTATCGTCTCATAGAATAGATGCTTGACGTAGAAATTAGGTACAGTTTTTGAAAAATTAAGTCATGGTTTTTTTTTTTTTTTTTTTTTTTAATGCAGTTGAATTGGTAGATGGAGATGCGTGCCTGTGACTCTAGCCTTCCTCATCAGTCTGGTAAGTTATTATAGAAATAAAATGTCATGGAGGTACAAAGAAATGCCATTAGTAATGACAAAGGATAAATTACTGTATGTGGAACAACATGGATGGACGTTACAAATGCAATGTTGAATGAAAGAAACAAAATTCATGAGAGTATTTATTGTATATTTCATTTATAGTAAGTTCAAAACCATGGAAAACTAATCAATAAAGTTAAAAATCAGCAGTCACATGAGGAAACAGAGAGCTTAGGCCTTGGCAGGATGCCTGAGATGAAGTCTTGCCTCCTGGGTTCTCCTTCATTATATTGAGGCCCTAGGGAAGACAATGATGGAGCCACCGAAACACAGGGGAGTCTGTGTGCTGTGTCCTGGGGACAGTCTGGACATTCAGCAAGGGCTTGGGGATTTTCTTTCACAGATCAGAGGAAATATCTGAGTAGATGAATGTTATATGTTGCCAGTAAGGCTTCTGTGCTTCAGAGTTGGGGAGGAGGAGCAGAATATTTTGGCACAAGTAGGAGTGGTGTGGATATGGTTCAGAGAGTTAGTGGTCTTGGAGTGTTCTTGTTGCCTGGACAAGGATGGCCCAGCAGTGTCCTGCTTGGATCAATAATTAAAGGTTGTGTGGAACTGAGGCTGTCTGAATCAATGCCAGTGTGGAGAGAAGATGAGATCTAGAGAGGGATCCTTCCCTGCGCCTCTCTCAACCCCTATGCCTTGGCATCTTTGGCAGCAGATAGGGATTCTGGAACTCTGGGTAATTCAGTTTCTACCACTGAAAGTTATTTTAAAAAATAAAGAAGTACTTTTTCGCAGACTTGAATTTGTAGCCTGAAATTTGTTCCTACATTCCTTAAATTTGTATAAAATTAGTGTTACAACAATTCTATTTTATTCATAAAAATACTTTGTGGGTATTTTCCAAGGTCTTTAATCTGATTTCGTGGTATATTTCATCAAATGCATGTGTCATAATTTATTTTGGGTATTCATGTGGGACATAGATTTAGCTTCTAATTTTTATTATAAACCATGCTGCTGTGATACATGTCCTTCACATTAAACTCCCTGTCATGCTTTTGCTGTATCATCATCACTCCTGCACTCATCATGTCTTATTCTCATTTTATCTTTGTCCCAGTGGAGAATTCAGTTACATTCATTGTTTGTACTGTATTATATATATATTTTAAAAGATTTTATTTGTAAGAGTAGGTTTAGGTTCACACCAATACTGAGCAGAAGGTTCAGAGATTTCCCATTTACTTCTTGCTCCCACACATGCATAGCCTCTCCCATCATCAACATCCCACACCAGAGTGGTACAATTATTACAGTTCCTGAACCTATAATTGACATATTGTTATCACCTAGAGTCCATCATTTACATTAGAGTTCACTCTTGCTGTTGTAAGTTCTATGGGTTTTAACAAATGTATAATGACGTATCCATAATTGCAGTATCACATACAATAGTTCAGTTCTTTTTTTCATGAGTCATGCCTTTGTGTTATATCTAAAAAGTCATTGCCAAACCCAAGGTCCCAGGTCATCTAAGTTTTTCCTGTTATTTTCTAGGAGTTTCATAGTTTTGTGTTTTACATCTTAGGTCTGTGATTCATTTTGAGTTAATTTCTGTGAAAGGGTATAAGGTCTGTGTGTAGATTCATTTTTGTGTGTGTGTGCATATGAGTGTCCAGTTGTTCCAGCACCATTTGTTGAGCAGACTCTTTGACTCTTTTCTCCATTATGTTGCCTTTGCTCCTTTGACAAAGATCAGTTGACTATATTTATGTAAGCATCATATATGTTTTTAATGAGGTGCTCCTCAATTTTTTCTGGAATCAGATAAAACATAAATAAGTAAAACAACCATATTTATGAAACAAAAGTCAGAATGTTAAGTATAACAAATGTGAGTTCACAAGTGATGAAACTGCCTAGATACTCTATGGACACATGAGATACAGAAACTTAACCAGGTAAATCCCAACACTTAATGCTACTTATCTGTAAAACTGGATAATAACAATACGTTCTTTATAAGATTGTTGGGAGGATTAAAGAAACTAATTCGTGTATAGTGCTTGGGGCAGTATCTGGCTTCTTTTAAATCCTCCATAAATATTATTATTATTATATTATCATCATTAGTGGCAGTTCGAAAATAACCATTTTTCACAGTGGCACACAGCAAGCAATATGGTAGACTAGTTAACTGACAAGAGAAAGCTGCTGGCGACCACAGAATTTTCTGGAGAAGCCAGCTCTTTATTTTCTCCTTTCTTCAGGGCTTTAAAAGCCTCTTAAAAAAGATATGGACCTAGAGCAGCAATGCACCGGGGCTTAGGATCCCAGTGGAACCACAGACTTGAAAATGGTCGGGACTTCCTGCCATCGCTTGCCTCTGCTTCTGTCTGTGGCCTTGCTCTCTTGCTCTCTTCTGATGATTGGTTTTGCCTTCTACTTAATCTGCACAAGCAATATGGCAGCCGACTGGACCAAAGTTTTATGTGTAGCAGGTTCAGTAGCCTGGAGAGAGACCCATCCCTTTTCCAAAGCCCAAAGTCACATTTTCCCAGGGGATAAGATTAATTAGGCTAAATTGTGATGGTGCCTACCTCTGAACTGGTAACTTGGAGCTAGGGGAACAGGATAATGTTACACAAACCGCTCTCATGGAAACCATGTGGCTTGAGGAAATGGGAAGGCAAGATCCAGAGAAGCAGGGACAGTGGTAGGACAGACAGTGTGTAGATGTCCACTGTGGCTGGTTCTCCCTGCCGTCGTCATCTTCTTTTTTGTTTTTTGAGACAGAGTCTTGCTCTATCGCTCAGGCTGGAGTGCAGTGGCGCAATCTCAGCTCACTGCAACCTCCACCTCCTGGGTTCAAGCAATTCTCCCACCTCAGCCTCTTGAATAGTTGGAACTACAGGCACACACCACCACACCTGGCTAATTTTTGTATTTTAATAGAGATGGAGTTTTGCCATGTTGCCCAGGTTGGTTTCAAACTCCTGAGCTCAAGTGATCCACCTGCCTCAGCCTCTCAAAGTGCTGTGATTTACAGGTGTGAGCCACCACATCCAGCCTCCCTGCCATCTTCCTGTGGCCCTCGAGAAAGGAGATGGAGCAGCCTTCTCTGAACACTCATTCAGGGAAGTGGGAATTGATTACTAGTTTGACCAGTACTTCATCTGTGTTATATATAAAGTTTCCGCACCTCAAAAGAAATACCACTCGAATATAAAATTTTCTTTTAATTCTCAGCAAGGCAAGGTATTTCTATAGAAGGGTGCGCCCTTACAGATGCACCAATGGTGAGCATGCACCTGGACAAGGGAGGGAAAGGGGTTCTTAACCCTGATGCACGTGGCCCTTGCTACTGTGTTGTTCCCCTATTGGCTAGGGTTAGACCGCACAGCCTAAACTAATTCCGATTGGCTAATTTAAGGAGAATGGCGGGGTGAGTGCTTTTTATGCAGGGTGGAGAATGAGCCAGGGCAGAGCAGGTAGCAGGTGATTGGAATGAGTTAGGGCGGAACAGGTGATCGGAGTGAGTCAGGGTGGGGTAGGTAATTGAAAAAGGTTGCTTTATGAGGAAGTTAAGTTTAAAAGTAGAAGGCAAAGAATTGAACATACTGACATTCTTTGAAGAGAAATTTAGAATTCATATTTAACAACTTCCTCGTCTTGCATTTTTCTTACAGCTTTCTCTTCAAACTTATTTAACATGTCTTGAGTTAGTTGTTCTGCTTGATTTTCTAAAAGAAGAAGCTTCTCTGGATAAGGTGGAGGATAGTTAAGGGAGGTTTTATAAGTGCCATTTTTATGAGCCTCTGCATCTACTTACGGATGCATGGTATGACACAGCACCTGACAAGAATAAGTACACCTATTATGGCTACGAGGGAGGTAAGAATTGAGGCTATTATTCCTTTCCATTTACCGAACCACTTCTCTAGTCATCCTGTAAAGGGGTCATTTACCCTTGAATTGCTGGCTAACTCATTGGATACAGCAGTCAGACCTTGCAATGCCTTTGTTATACTTCCATTAGGGGTGGTGGTGTTTGGGATGAAGGTGCAACACTGAGTTTTAATCATGACGCAAACTCCTCCTCTTTCTGCTAATATCATGTCTAAGGCTCTCCTATTTTCCCAAGCCATCTGGCCAGCAGTAGCCCCTAATTGCTCAGCTATTCTTTTAACAGCATCTCTAGTGTAGTTAATAAATCACTGTTGTAATAGATATAGTTTATCCAGTCTACATTTTTATTAATTGTCACCCACCAAAATATTGACTCAAATCCTGCAGCTATTTGATTTCAGACTTTAAATTGATCTGGTATTCCCCATGGTACTCCAATTGTGTCTAAATAGACATGAGAGTCGAAAGATCCATAAGGGGCTTCTCTCGCTTTATGATGTCTTATGTTTCCTTCTTCTGGTTGATGAAATCTCAGGGTGAAAGGAATAGCCAAATGGACTAAAGCACAAATGCCACTCCAGTTATTCAGCAGAGTGCCCAGTAAAGGTCCACCACAATACCACCACACATCCACTTGGGGATGAACAAAGGCTGACTGATTGGTAAGCTCTTGAAAGTTCTTAAGCTCACTGCATCCCTCAGGTCTCCAAGTAATGCCAAGTTTCCTCCCTGTCATGAGAGACACTACATGCTAAGTTTCCTCCCTGTTGTGAGAGACACGAAGGGAACTTAGTGTTGGGAAACGCAAGCTGGATGGCCCTCGGGGGCTGACCTGCAGGGTGCCGGACTTCGGGATATAGCAGAGAGAGAGCTTGGCACGACTTATTACCCCAGGCTGTAGAATCCTGGAAAAGAGCTACCATGCAGCCCGTACTCGGTCGACCAGAGGACCACCCTAGTGGAAAAGGGACAGTCTGGGCCTCAGGCCTGCCCTGTGCACAAGCAAAACAATTGCTTTTGTTTAATGTGCGGACAGAATATTTGATCCATTCCAACCAGGCATTTACATCTTGGTATCCTGTCTCAATTGCCAAAGTTTAAGTCTTTAACTTCTACCATCACTATATTGGCCTTGTCGTTAGATGGAGGAGGAACAATGGTTCCGTTGTGAGGGGTTTTGGAAAAAAGCTTAGAGGCAGGTGCAGGTGGCAGGGGATCAAAGGAACACATTTCAAATAATCCAATAGGGTCTGTCCCTGAAACCTCAGCCCCCATACCATAAAACCAGCTTAAAGAAGGTAACTGGCTTAGAAAAGGGGAAGAACTTTGGGGGCTCAAAATAATAACCTGTATAGGATTGCACCGGTTTAGCTGACAGTTGGAGGGGGGAGCTATCCTTTTAGTAAAATGAATAAATGGTTTTAGGAAATTACAAACACTAGTTGGGGCAGTCCATCCTCACTCTTTAGTGGTCCACAGAATATTGGACCAAGTATGGCATAAAAACTCTACATCGCGGGACAAGACTCCTGGTTGACCCTGGTCTTTATCAAAATCTCCCCAGATTAAGTGGTCCCAATTCACTAATGCCCAATCTGAGGAGAGCCAGGAGGGACAGAGATACTTTTCTGAAGTAGAGAGCTGTCTTTGACTTGACAAATCTCCACAGGGCAAGTATCAAATGCAATGGTTTGAGGCGAAATTGACTTGATTATGTTAATAACTAGATGGTCAGCGATAGAGTGAGGACAGAAGAAAGAGTAACAGAACAGATGAAAGAGAGTAAATTCTTCTTAGATTTAGTTTGGTAGGGTTTTCCCCTGGGACTATGGCCCATGACCCTGGAGGGGGTGGCGCTTTCTTGACTTGGATGTGGTGAGTCCATCCTCTCTCTGCTGTGCGGACTGTGGTTTCAGAAGTTAGGAGCACTAAGTAAGGCCCTTCCCAGGCTGGCTCAAGCTTCTCCTCTTTCCAGCTCTTGATGAGGACGTGATCCCCAGGCTGATGTTGATGCATCGGGAACTCCAAGGGCTGCGCTTGTGCTAATAGACCTTTAGTTTTAAGAGAAGAGAAAGTAGAAGATAGACCAAGTATATAATTTTTAAGGAATTGATCTTTTGTTTCAAAGGTAGGAATATCAGCAGGGGAGTGCAAATAAGGTAATCTATAGTGCATCGCATAAGGAGAAAGACAAATGTCTTTCCATAGTACAGTTCGAATTCTCAGCAGGGCGATAGGAAGACACTTGGTCCATGGCAATCGAGTCTCCAAGACTAATTTGGTTAAGTAGTTTTAAAGTCTGATTCATTATTTCTACTCTCCCTGATGAGGGCGGGCACCAGGGAGTATGGTGTTCCTATCTAATGTCTAATGTTTGGGATAGCTTTTTAATAATTGTGCGGTGAAATGAGTTCCACTGTCTGAATCAATATTTTTTGTTAGTTCAAACTTGGGTACTATATTTTCAATTAGGGCCTTAACTACATTATTGACTGTTGCATTTGAAAATGAGATAGCTTCGACCCAGTGAGTGAGGTGGTCTACTATCACTAGTAAATATTTTAGATGACCTATTGGAGGCATTGCTGAGTAATCAACTTGGATACTTTGGAATGGCCTTAAGCCTGGATTCCTTCCCCCAAGAGGTAATCTTTTTATAGTATGTCTATTAGTTTTCTTACATACTAAGCAACTATCTGTAACCTGTTTGGCCAGGGTATAAATTCCTATACAATCATAAACTATGAGAACTGCGTCACACATGGTCTGGGGCCCCCAATGGGTCTCCTGATGTACTTAGGACAAGAGTTCCCAAATAAGGGGTTTAGACATTTCTCTCTGATCTGGCAGTATCCACTTTCCTTCTGAATTCTCTTTAGTGCCTATTTTTATTAGTTTCTCTTTTTTGGTGGAAGAGACAATGGGGATTATGGTAGGCGGAGGGAGGTAGGGAGTTAAGTGAAAAATATGCATTTCAGAAAACACAGCAGTCTGCTTGGCTACCTGATCTGCTAGGTTATTTCCTCGACTTTCAAAAGAAAGCTTTTCTGGTGTCTGGGAACATGGACAATGGCTATTCTTCCGGCAACTGAAGAATATTCAATACTTGGGTGATCAGCTCCTTGTGAACAAAGTCTTGACCTTTACTATTAATGAGGCCTTGTTCAGTCCAAATATTCCCAAATGTATGGGCCACTCCAAAGGCACACCTGGAATCTGTATAGATAGTTCCTTCCTGGTTCTGTAAGTACTTTAAGACTTGGCTGAGTGCAAACAGCTCACACGTTTGAGCAGACCAAGTGTTGGGCAATTTTCCTGACCCAATTTCAACGAGAGTTTCTCCATCAATCACTGAATACCCATTGTGTCTTTTTCCCTCAATCACCCGGGAAGAACCATCTATGAATAAGTGCTGTCCATTCCAGAAGGGGGTTTCTCCTAGGTCTGGTTGAACCTTTATATGGTAATCAATTAAATCTAAACATGAGGTTCTCTCCTTATATTTGGATTCCCTGTTAGGAAACCTGCTGGGTTGAGTGAGTTATCAGTGGTCAATGTTAAATCATCCTTTTCTAACAGGATGGCCTCATTCTTTAAGATTCTTGAGTCCGTAAGCCATCTCCTTGCTCTTTGGATTAAGATAGTTCTAACTTGGTGAGGCGTGCTTACTGTCAGTTTTCCTCCAAAAGTTAACTTTCTGCTTTCCTCGACTACTATTACCATAGCCGTGATGGACTGGATGCGTTGAGGCCATCCACAAGTGACTGGGTCTAAGACCTTTGACAGGAAGGCTACAGGCTGCCGGCGGCCTCCGTGTTCTTGAGTTAGTACTCCTAAATCGAACTCAATGTCCACATTAACAAAAAGGTGGAATGGCTTTTCTAGGGAGGGTAAGGCTAAAACGGGGGCAGTTATGAGCCTTTCCTTCAGCCTCTTGACTTGGTCAACTTCCTCAGAAGTCTACAGGCGATGGTTAGGCTTCTCCTGGGCAAGCTTTTCATATAACAGTTTACTGTGCAGTGCATATGAGTGAATCCATAAGTGGCAGTATCCAACTAACCTTAAAAATTTCCTGAGTTCTTATTTAGTTTGAGGCAAGGGTAGGGATACAATTCCCTCAATTCATTCAGGCCGTCACTTGCCTGCACTTATTAACTGGCCTAAATATTTAACTTCAGGCTCTTCATACTGAAGCTTTCTTTTTGAGGCTTGTAGCCCCTCAAACTGCAGATGGTTAAGAATATGTGTAGAGAAGTCAGTTACCTTCTCTATATCTTCACCAGATATAAGAATGTTGTCCACGTACTGAAGAAGGCATATTTGTTCTGGGATGATAACTTTTTCTAGTACTTGTTCTAAAATTTAGCCAAAAAGATTAGGGGAGTCTATGAAACCTTGGGGCAAGACCGTCCATTGATATTGTTGTTTCCGCCCTGAGTAGGGATCCTCCCACTCAAAAGCAATTATATCTTGGCTATCTTCAGCCAGGGGACATAACCGAAAAGCATCCTTCAAATCTATTACAGTACACCATTGATGATTATATGGAATCTTGCTAAGAATGGTGTAAGGATTGGGGACAATGGGGTGGGTAGTCTGGACTATTTGCTTGATAGTTCTAAGGTCCTGTACTAGCCAGTATGACCCATCTGATTTCTTGACTGTCAGTATTGGGGTGTTATAAGGGGACATACAGGACTTGAGAAGCCCGTCCTTAATAAGGCCTTTGATTATAGCTTTCAACCCTATCCTACCTTCTAGAGGAATAGGGTATTGCTTCCTTCTTACTACTTCTCCCGAGGTTTTTGGCTTGATGTGGATAGGAGGAACTTGGAGTTTCCCTCAGTTTCCTTCTTTGAACCAGACATTAGAATCCTATATTTTTCATCTGCAGTGGTGAGTAGGTTTAATGAGGTGAGGAATCCTCTTGGACTAATTTGTAGACCTATGCCGAACTTTAACATTAAATCCTTCCCCAGTAAATTAGTTCCTGCTTCAGGGATTAACAAGAACTGAATATGAGCTGAGCGATCCTGGTATCTAACTTCTGTGCTTTCTAAAATTTTAGCTCTAAATCCTTCCCCTTTTACCCAGGAGACTAAAAGTTCCTCTGAGGAGGAGACAACATTAGATGGGGGGAAACAAACAGAGGAGCAAGCAGCCCCTGAATCGACTAAAAAGGTGATAAGCTCATGTTTAGGTCCCACCTCCAAATTTATCAAGGGCTCTTGGGGGGACTCAAGATAAAAGAGACAGAGCCCCTGAAGCCCCCTATTCCTCCTGGAAAGTCATGAGTGGAAGGGCTTCTTTCTCTTTTCTTAGTTCAGGACCTCCTCTCTTGAAGTGGCCTGTTCTTCCACATTTGTAGCACCTATCTTGTACTTCCTCCCTCTTAGTTCTGGGATTCTTTAACCCTGCTCCCCTATACTCTTTAGGGGGCCTGGTAGACAAGGACCTTTGTCCTCCAGATGGAGGCTGGGGTCCTTTAAAAGAGGGTTCATACAGCCAACAGACACATGAAAAAATGTTCATCATCACTGGCCATCAGAGAAATGCAAATCAAAACCACAATGAGATACCATCTCACACCAGTT